>NW_020438933.1:1128108-1131548 GCF_000699045.2 Agrilus planipennis
TAACGCACTGTAAATACTACATTTTTGAAAGCATAATATTTATTTATTTATTAATTTATTTATTGTATGCTTGGTTTGACGAAACACTAAAATTTTAACTCCACGTAGGGCTCTCCGTAAAGCTCCGGCGCGATGTGTATTTATTACTGTATACAGGATATTTCTAAAATAATAACAATCTTTGGAGAATAGCATCGTGAATAAAGTAGCGTGGTTGGGGAATAAAAAAGATAGTAATATAACCAGAAGAATTTGCAATCTGAATTGGCAACATACAAAGTTACAATAACAAGTAAGCAATCATACAAATGAAAAATATAGAGCAGCGATTTTGAAACGACTAATGAAGTAAATATCAACATCTTACTACTACGCTACTACACACAATATTTAGACACCTATTGCGATAAAAGTTAATTAAATAACTATCTTGTTCATTCTTCAGGTGGCACTATGTAAAGTAAACTTCGACATAGTATTAAGAACATAAAAAAATAACATTAGGTAAACAATAATAGGTAAAATAACATCCTATGGACAGATAATTGTAATTGTATTAAATTTCCAAGTTTTATATGGGTGGTCGCCAGGAGCGCAACAATGTTACAGTTTGACTGGGTGCTCCCATCATAATGTTATAAATATTTCTATTCTGCGAATGTGTATAGGCTGAAAAGATCGAGTTCGGCTGGTCATTTACGAGCTTGAACTATTTGAACCGAACTTTCAAGTTGGGTTATTATCTGAATCGATTGGAATTGACCGAGTGCCCAACCCAAACGAATGGGTGCTCAGGCACCCGTGGACCCTCCTATTTGCGCCCCTGGTGGTCGCCAACAGCGCTAACCTCCCAGAGTCGCGTAAAGATATATAACATTCGGCGTACTTCATTAGTAGCGATCATACACGAACGTACAAAATTACTTTTTGTTCTGCACTGGCGCCTGATACATACGAAGACATTAAGCGAATTTAGATTCGGACTCATTGCCGAGCAAGGTACAGGATCTGTACGTTCAATCCACCATTTACGAAACAGTTCGTCTAAAAACTCACGCATTAGTCAATACAGTAATACTATTCTGCACTGACCTACGACACTAACACTCTACCAATGACTTCGACTAACTACATACTCACAAGTCTTTAACGTTAAATGAACTAAGAATTACTCTGGGCTAGCTGTAACATAAAATCGTCAATCACACTCAATCTAATCTAACAAATAACAAACAATGCATAAGTACATAAATACGAAACAAATATAACACTTAATTAGCAGCTGATCGAATGCGGTATTGCAATGTGGTATTTCCCTGCGTAATCCTACCGGGGCGGGACTTGCCGGCTGCACATTCAAATACGTTTTTCTCTTGTTTTATAGTACCCTATCAACTCCTACAAGCTTGCTACATACTTCAAAGGAACGTACACACTTTCTCATTTTGAGTCAATTTTCACATTTCCGAAAACTAAAGTAACCTACATTTCTAGCTATTTCGGAACAGTAATCTAATCTAAGTCTATCTGTGCCCTTTTTAAATCCTACTTTTGGTTCTGATATGTCTGTAACCAGTTACACATTTTACATAAGGTGTCCCACAAATGTATCTCGCCTTCTTTTTACTTCCACAGCACCCCCTTTAAACAACCTCCTATAACATCAAATGTCACACACCTCTAGCTTATTCTTTTAATGTTATTAACCATTTTATTATTATAAGGAATGAATGAATAATAAGAATGAATAGTTCCATGCATTAAAAAAGGAAGATATTTACAATTATTGGTTAATTAAAGTCGGAATACGCAAATATGAAAATATTTTTAGAGATAATAAAGTTACATAAATAGACAAATTATACAAATACTTACTTTGTAATATATTCTGATATTGTAGCAATCTATGCAGAGGCTTAAGTACGAAAGAGGTGAAAGGTAAGTAGCAAACTTTTTGGGTTTCAAAATCCCGATAAAATTGTTCAAAACGGTTGTTTGATTTTAACGCTGAATCTAATTTTTCTAGTACTAATATGTGTCCATCTAAATATTCTTCATATATCTAAAATCAAAAACATATATCAAAGCAGTTTTTCGAAAGAGAACATAAAAACGGAAAAGGTGTAAAATTTGTTGAACTCCACACTTTATACAGAAAAAACTGCGGAGCTTTAGAGGGTACAAATTAGACGCAATAAACAATCGCATCGCGAGTTTAACAGCATGTTTCAGGGTAAAATATATTTTAAGATAATTACAATAATTTACAATCTGACAGATGAATTGGAAACGTAAATGTCTCCGAATAGAGTAGTGCAATAAAAACTCCACAGCTACATCAACGGAAAATGTAAACATTGCCGATTATGGAACGTTTAAGATAATCATAAACAATTTAGTATTACACATAATACTTGGATTGAATAAGTCCATTGCAGACAGCACTATGTAAATGCAAAAACACAAAAGAAAGAAAAAATAATATCAGTTACGTAGACATTAGTCGGTAAATGAGCATCATCTAGATAACTGTATAGGTAAATTTCCATATTCCATTGAGGGATTGCCAAGGTACCTTATCTTTTCTTATGAGTGGTTTTAAGTAAACTTACCAAAAAAGTAAAATAAGTTTCCAAAAATTTCGCACCACATTAACCGAAAATAGTTTTTAAAATCACGAAACACGTACGGCATACGACATGCGAATTAGCATCGCACCGATAGTTCTTATTGAGAAAATTCAAAATTCTATCCGGCCTGAAGCAGTTTGTAAACAACATCTTAGGAAAAACAATAGCCTATAGCGGCGATATGGTATGATGTCACATTATTGTGTGTTCTACAGTAACATACTCACCTACACACATTATTGATTTTGTATTGCTGCATTAGTTTATTGTTCAATTGCCTCATACACGGTTTAAATGATAAAAAAATAAACGGCTACTGGAGGTTAAATGTGAACATAAACACCCTGAATCACACTCAATCTAATCTAACAAATAAACCATACATGAATAAAAAATACAAAGCAAATACCTACTACACTGATACTTATAATTACTAGCTGATTGAGTGCGGTTGTATATATTGTT
Source organism: Agrilus planipennis (assembly GCF_000699045.2). Lineage (NCBI taxonomy): Eukaryota > Metazoa > Arthropoda > Insecta > Coleoptera > Buprestidae > Agrilus > Agrilus planipennis. The sequence goes on from NW_020438933.1 coordinate 1,131,204, forward strand.
GAATGGAATTATACCTGTACTACGTTTTCTTCGAAGACAATGAACTTTCGAACACAGAAATATTTACTTAGTTTTTTTTTGTTTTATAGTGACTTATTCAGGCATGAAGGTCTAGTCAGAGGCATGGAGGTCTAGTCAGAGGCATGGAGGTCTAGTCAGAGACATATTAGAGGCAGAAACAGGAGTTAGGAGGGGTAGAGGTAGACTTAGATTAGATGACTGTTCGCAAATAGTTAAGAATGTGGGCTGTTCTAGTTTTAGGGAAATGCGAAATTTAGCTCAGGATAGGAAAGAGTGGAGGTACGTGTCCAACCAGTCTTAGGACTGACGACCTTATGATGATGA
>NW_020438933.1:1133338-1139826 GCF_000699045.2 Agrilus planipennis
CAGGGTGATTGATTGGATGATTAAAACTTCAACTTTGCAAACTAATCTTGTGAACGACGCTAACAGAATATAATTTCTTCAATTAACATTACAAAAATTACGTTTTACTCAAACTTACAAAAATTCTCATGCCAGCATTTTGTAGATATTAAATTTCCTTTTACAGCTGACGTCTAATAAAATAAGTGTATAAGTTTAATTGAAAAAGTTTCAAATAAAAACTTGTTCCCTATTTAAGATCGTTTGCAGCATATAAATTTGATTTACTATACAAAGTGTTCGACGATAGAAAAAAGTTTCGTTAAAATGATAACACAGTTAAATATGGACCCAATCGAGAAAAGTTATAGGAAAAAGTTGTTCACAATTCCAAAATATGAGGCTATACAATCAATCACGGCGATTTCAAATGTTTCTTTTTTTTCAAGTCAAATGACCCAAACAATTTGCAATATGCTCATTATGGCTACACTATATGTACAATCAAACAAACTTTTTTCTTTATTTTAATGCAAGATCGCCTGGAGCATCTAAATTTGATTCATCATTCACAGTGTTCAAAAAGTATCTGGTTAATAGATGCTACAAACGACCTCGTATTAAAATATGGAACAAGCTTTGCTGGAAAATTTTCATTTGAAAAAACTTATTTTTGAAATAATCTGTATAGTAAATGAAATTAAGGTGCTACGGACGATCTTAAACATAGGCAATAAACTTTGTTCGAAAAATTTTTCTGTTATACTTTGGTCACAATGAGCATCATATTACATACTTTTTGGGCTACCCTATTTATAAGCTGACTGAGATACGTCGACGATTTGTTAGCTGTTATGCCCTACGACAACAGCAAACTAGGAGAATTCCTAAACTACCTAAACAACCAAACAGTAGAATAAAATTAACGTTCGATAAATAACAGGTCTCTCTTCGTTCTTGAACGTCCCGATTATGCGGAAACCCAATGGCAAACTGGGAAAACTGCACATATGGGCAGATATCTACTCAAACAGTCGAATCTCCATCCTAGACAAAAGAGTCATCACACCATTAGCTAATTTAGCTAAAATAATGATTTATGAGCCGAAATTCTTAGAAGAGGACCTGTAACGTCCATAACTGGTATGGTTATGGAACTACAGAAACTAGACGGGTACAGAGATCTCACACAGGCAATAAGTCTAAGGAAAAAATCCCTACCACGGGAAGGTCTTCTTACCTACATGAGAGGTATTATAGACAAAATCGGAAAGTACCTACTGAGCTCACTACGCAAGAAGTATCAGAAAATCTCCTCAACAAGGGATTAACATATTTCACAGTATAAAGAATGAAATCACTATCATTTTGAAACAAAGAATATTATTCGAATAAGTTCCAAGCGATAAAGATAGCGAATAAACCAATGAAAAAAAAATATATATAAAAAAGGTGTAGTATCGTTTAGAAATTTCATTAACTCTTTGTAATACCCTGGACCTAAAAAGTAATTCGTAATGTAATACATCGACAATTCCATAACCAGGAAATATAATATACGAAAATACTTATACCACAAAACAAAATATTTAAGGTGAAATTTCCAAAATCGAAAGTAGACGGGTTAATTAAACTTAATATGACCTTCACGTTATGTTAACTAAAGTTTTTTTTAATAGAAAAACTAAACAACATTCCACTATACATTATTTACTATTGTATCAATGGCTTTAAAACAATATCTAATTGATCTATTGTGCACTTTTCCTATAAGAAGGAAATACGTATTTACCAGAATAGTATCCAGACACACATGCAATTTGATAAAATTAACAGAGCAAAATCGCAAGAAGCAAGTTACGAAAAATATTTCTACCGCTAAACAGATAACAGGCAATTATAACATTTTATTCTCACCTTAGTGGAAGCATATATTCACATCACGGGATTAGTTATGAAGGTAAGAACAATTGCATAAATTTTAATTTTATTGCCAACAAAACTGGATAATCATATAACAATACATGTAACGAATAACACAAGTAAAGAGAACTTTAGAAACATAGATTAGCTAGAGTTGCGTTATAAACATTCCAACTTCTTACAATTCCACATTTACATTTTACTAAGTCCAATGCCCTCTGTTCTTTTAGTAACAACAGTTAGTTAGTTAGTTAGTAAGTTATACATCCAAGAAACTACAAAAAGAAACAATTAGGGCCATTATCATGATTGAAAATTGAAGATTAATAGATATAATATTCACATCAACGTAATTAATCATTAAGTACTGATTGTCTCTCTAATTTTCAATTTAAAGTTTATGGAAAAGTATATGAAATTTAATATGCGAGTAAAAGAGCTAAAATGATTTTCAATATCGGTATAACTTTAATTTCGAATGTGTACATTGTCGCTCACGGCAAGTATCCGAAATACCCTGCCATGGAACTATGATGGGCGGTCGCATGCGATTATTCATGTAGTAAATTGATCGTGAAATGCTGCATCGGCAAAGCCATCGATTATATCGATTAATCAACCAATTTTTTAAAGTAAAAGTTCGATTTTTTTTCACAGCCCTAATTTTAAAATTTTATCAAATTTCAAATTTTCTTATACGCCTAATACTTATGTTCAAAGTAAATTGATAAAACCAATTTACATTATTCTCACGCTCAGTTTACTGAAAGAAACAATAAAAAATAGGCTTTTTATAATATCAATTATGTAATTCTATGTTCTTATTCATAATATGCTATTCTGTACCTTTTGCAATTACGGAACTATTTGGAAGCAAATTTCAGCTAACTAAAAAACTTAGTAAGTGTCCAAACAATTCAAAATATATATATAATATTACTAACTTTACAATTATTGATAAGGCTCACAACAGAAGAAGAGACGTTGGTGTCAGTTTTATATTAAATTAAATAAAACCTTACATACTTTACTGACTCTGATTTTTTATTCATAGTCAAACTAAGAGGAAGAAATTGAAAATATTATACAATACCTTTACTTCAAATCTGGTTTTATATAAATATATGTACTTATACAATTACGCAGGAAGTACATACATCCATATATACGTACATACATACATACATACATAAACACTTTATTTTAAGGCATTATTTACTGTTGAGAATGTAAACCTTTTTAGGTAACCTCCATCTCAAAGCATTGCAATATTGCACGTACATAATTATTAAATAGACGAATCACTAAATAAAAAAAATATGATTCTTAAATGCAAGTCAATTCCATGCATGAATATTATTAGCATCTTACGCCAGAAAAAAAACTTATCAAAAAGTCGACTTGTACAGTGGCATAAGCGCTTCGTTTTTAATTTGCATAAAATGATAATGCAACAACATAAACGTTACAAAGTAATAAACCAGTTGTTATTATTATCTGCTTTTATTTTAAGATATTCTGTGAGGATACATTTAATAACTTCTTTTCTTTCTTAAAAACATGGGTATTATAGGCAAACGATAAGATGGTACGCAAATTTCGTAATATTCGCGTTACAATTAACTTGGTATACATCTTCCTGCTATTTAGAAATATATACCTAAAATGTTTTTACGTTCTCTGTATATCAAAAGTGCGGTACACACGAAAAACGTAGGCCAATAAACATCCACTGTGTTTTTATAGTTTTTTATGTCTGGGACTCTTACTAGTCACTTAGTTTGAATGAAAGTTTTTTAACTATTTCAAATACCTTCGAACAACTGAAAGTTGGTATTTTTGGTTGGTACGTCTAGCATCACAATTCTGAGTAGGGTTTTCCTATCCAATACATGTGAACATCTAGGCGACGTCCTCGCAACACATGTTAAGCAAAAAGGAGGGAACTCGGAGAGCATCCCACATTGTCAGATGCGTGATCCCATAGTAAACAATAAATGAGTATTCCTTAATTAATCTTGTATAATCCCAGTCTTTCATTTTCACCAAAAATAACATTTTAATAATTAGTTTAAAAAACGGCAAATTCTGACCTTAACACGGATAATTTGGAGCAAACTAATTCTGATCTCAGAAATAAAAGCAATGAAACATCAAAGAGGCATTTTTTTAAAAAGCCAAGTTATCAGGTTTAATACTTTCTTGAGTAATTTTATTACGGAAACTTCAGATATTAAGCAGCTGAAAAGTAGAATAAGCAAATTTGACCTTTTTTTACATTTCCAAGAAATTCACACGAAAATTGAGTTATTAACGGATATTATAGATGAAGTGAAAGAAGAATTTGAGAGTTCGTATTTTAATACATTTTTATTTGCTAAAAAATACTATGAAGTATAATATGTACTTTAAAGAAACACACCACACAATCATACATACGTATAGTAATCAAAATTCGGATTCGGCTGCTAATGACTACGGTAAATTGCCACACATTAATTTACCCACATTTAATGGTCAATATAGTAAATGGTTAATGTTTAGTGAGACTTCTGATGCAGTTGTAAACCAAAATAAGAAACTAACAAATAACAGAAGATTTTAGTATTTACGATCAGAGTGAGGCACTCCAATGATAATTATCAGATAGTATGGGAGTTATTACGAAAAAGATACCATGACTCGAAATCTTTGTACTATGTTAAAGCAATTTTCGAAATTCAGGAAGTTATAAAGGAATCATTTGGAACTTTAAGAAACATAGTTGATAGTATACAAAAACATGTAAGAGCGTTAAAAATTCTAAAACAGCCAGTTCAATATTGGGATCTCTTATTAATATCAAACAAACTGAACTACTATAAGAAACAAAAGTGGGAAACTATGGTATCGAAAAAACAAGATTGATAGATTTTATAAATCAGAGTACTAGAAACAATTAACCAAAGTAAACAAGAAAAAAACAGATCAATGGAAAAACTTAATAAAAAAACACAACACAGCAAAATTTACATTTGTGACAACAAAAACAAGCCAGTGTGATTTATGCAGTCAGCATCATAAAATATACTCCTGCAAGAGATTTTTGGACATGTTAGTTTCTGACACACTAAGTTACATCAAGTAATCTAACCGCTGTTGCTTGTCGACAGATCATTTCTTAAGAAATTTTGAGGGAGGAAATTGCAAAACATGCAATAAAGAACATATTCTAATTACAGGCAATCGCAAGAACCAGTCAGATAATCACGCAATCACATCTCTAAAGTTGGCATGGCCATATTGGTATAGACTAAAAATTAATATTGTATAATTTTTGGTAAATTATTCATGAAAAGAAAAAATTTGCCGCGAGCCCGGATCATAAGATTTCATGGGTTCTACACTAACTTTAATTTAGTAGTTGGAGCTACTTCTGAACGTGAACATAACCAATACAAGTACGTGTGCATTGATGCTAAATACAATACATTAATTGCTCTGCAATGTGCCTAGCCATATTTGAGAATAGCAGCTTTTGCAGGTGGTCTACGATATACACTATTATTGATCAGCCCCAAAAAAAATAAGGGAGAAGAAGGTACATAAAGAAATAGAATGAGTCATCTCGCACCACCCAGTGACATACATGAGGGTAATGACTGTTACGGCTGTGATGGTCAGAATTACCTAGTGTAATTGTGTAACGCGGTGTCACTACATGCAGTGGTGGAATTCTCTACATGAACACGGGAAAAGAAGGAATGTACGATTAAAATAATCGTAATAATAAAATAAACGAATTCAAATGAACAATTTGAGACAATTTTTAATGATATTAATAGAAAAATCTGTTTATTAATGGTTATTTCCGCAATGTAACTATCGTAAAGATATGTATTAGGTATATGTATGAGTATATATACATACGCACATGAGTACGTGTATCTAACCAAATAAAAATATATAGGGGCATTTAGCAAAATTACATGCACAAAATCAATCTACATGTACTTCAAGGGAGAAGAATTGTAAAGATTAGTCTTTTCCTGGAATATGGTAGTAACTGCGCTTGTAAATTACGTTTATATATAATCAAAAAATAATAGGTATGAAATCGAACATGAAAAGTATTCCAACCAAGTAATGTCTTAACCTACTTATAATAAGACAAATACCTCCATAGGTTTTTTTTTCCTTATTAACTAATAGTACGAGCATCCATCTTCATTTCAATCTCATTCAAAATATTTCAATTTTGGGTATAATAATTTTTTCCACAAATTCATTTCTGGATGTATTAAGGACAATGAAAAAATTACATATATTATTTATGAAAAAATTTCGATGTTACTGCATTAAAGTACTGCTGTAATTCAAGCATTTGCATACTTCCAGACCAGTATTTTAGACACGTATAGGTATAGATTATTTTAATGTAAAACACAGAGTATCTAGATACATACGTATAAAAAGGATATTAAACAGCATATGGTGCACAATGTAAAACGAAATTTCCATTCTCATATAAATTTTGATTAAAACTAAAACGTATAAAAGTAAACAAAATAGTTTGTTATGTATAATTATATTATAATAATGTGAGA
>NW_020438933.1:1142416-1177813 GCF_000699045.2 Agrilus planipennis
ATAAGATTCTGTTTTGTTAGGTACATTGAAAATGATGATAAAGAATGACTAAATTTAATTTTAAGGTCTGAAAATAAATAAAAGGGTGATTTATGACATTTTCAACTGTTTTTTGTTACACTGACTATGTTTAAAAAAACCTGTTGACATGTCTGGGTTATGGACTCTAAAATCCGGGGTTTTCACGCGTCTTGCCCTGGTTTCCAAATGGCAACCCTATTTATGGATAATGGATCCAAACACCGCCACAGTAAAATATGCCAAATATCGTACACATTTTTTTTTAATAGTTCTAAACGTCATTTTTCGACAGTCATATCGGTAGCATAATGTTGTCCAGCCCTAATTAATCTCACAAAACCCCTATATCTTTTTAGAAATACAATTCTTATCCCCATCCTTCTGTGAATAAAAATTGCACACTTTTCCGTTTAGTAAATGTCCAGCCCTAATATTTCTTTGCAACTGAAGCCAAACCAATCATCACACTAAAATTCATTAGACAATCCTCCAATCCTAATCATAACAAAAAAGTATTTATAACTTTAAGACAATAAATAACCCTAGTGTAGCAGTATCCAGACAAACAAAAAACCTCCTAATATCAATTTCCACAAGCCTAAATTAAAACACCTAACGTCCCATAAGTCATTGTGCAATTGCATAAGTAATTTTATGTCATGAAACTGTAGTTCAAGTAAATGTATAGTGTTTAAATTCGCCTATATTTTATTTATAAAAAACTGAAAATAAGAGACTTAAATTTTAATATTCACTATGTACATAATTAAAAATAGTGTAGGCTGATTCGGTTGAGTCACGTGAATGAACAACACGCAATATGAAAATTTCTTCGGGAAATACCGCTTTATTTAATTTCTGATGTTGCAAATGTAGGATTTAAACAGATCTTATCCATGCAAGCTACTGTCTTTTTGGATTTTTGGTAAAGGGTATAGCTGGGTACGTATGGGAAATTTACTCCTGCGTTTTTTCGATTTGCACTTGGGGGATTGATTTGGCCTTAAATAAAAAAAGTCAGCTAAATTTCTAGCTTTTTACCTCAAACGATTTTTGAGATTTTCAAAATAACCTCTTTTTTCGAGGTGTATAAGAGTACATACTTTATCCTCAAGAATTTTTTCCTGTGGTGAAACATTATCAAAAAAAAAATAAAAACTATTTTTTTTATTAATCGGGTGATTTGCTTAACCTTAGTAGATACCTTAGTAAAGCCTTCGTTTGGCATTTTATATATCTCAGTTAGCAGCAAATATGCTGTCCTAACTCAGTATCATATAAATATCTTTTGTTTAAACGGTGATTAATTAAGGCTACGTATAAATAGGATTAAATAAGATAGANCACTAAGTTACATCAAGTAATCTAACCGCTGTTGCTTGTCGACAGATCATTTCTTAAGAAATTTTGAGGGAGGAAATTGCAAAACATGCAATAAAGAACATATTCTAATTACAGGCAATCGCAAGAACCAGTCAGATAATCACGCAATCACATCTCTAAAGTTGGCATGGCCATATTGGTATAGACTAAAAATTAATATTGTATAATTTTTGGTAAATTATTCATGAAAAGAAAAAATTTGCCGCGAGCCCGGATCATAAGATTTCATGGGTTCTCCACTAACTTTAATTTAGTAGTTGGAGCTACTTCTGAACGTGAACATAACCAATACAAGTACGTGTGCATTGATGCTAAATACAATACATTAATTGCTCTGCAATGTGCCTAGCCATATTTGAGAATAGCAGCTTTTGCAGGTGGTCTACGATATACACTATTATTGATCAGCCCCAAAAAAAATAAGGGAGAAGAAGGTACATAAAGAAATAGAATGAGTCATCTCGCACCACCCAGTGACATACATGAGGGTAATGACTGTTACGGCTGTGATGGTCAGAATTACCTAGTGTAATTGTGTAACGCGGTGTCACTACATGCAGTGGTGGAATTCTCTACATGAACACGGGAAAAGAAGGAATGTACGATTAAAATAATCGTAATAATAAAATAAACGAATTCAAATGAACAATTTGAGACAATTTTTAATGATATTAATAGAAAAATCTGTTTATTAATGGTTATTTCCGCAATGTAACTATCGTAAAGATATGTATTAGGTATATGTATGAGTATATATACATACGCACATGAGTACGTGTATCTAACCAAATAAAAATATATAGGGGCATTTAGCAAAATTACATGCACAAAATCAATCTACATGTACTTCAAGGGAGAAGAATTGTAAAGATTAGTCTTTTCCTGGAATATGGTAGTAACTGCGCTTGTAAATTACGTTTATATATAATCAAAAAATAATAGGTATGAAATCGAACATGAAAAGTATTCCAACCAAGTAATGTCTTAACCTACTTATAATAAGACAAATACCTCCATAGGTTTTTTTTTCCTTATTAACTAATAGTACGAGCATCCATCTTCATTTCAATCTCATTCAAAATATTTCAATTTTGGGTATAATAATTTTTTCCACAAATTCATTTCTGGATGTATTAAGGACAATGAAAAAATTACATATATTATTTATGAAAAAATTTCGATGTTACTGCATTAAAGTACTGCTGTAATTCAAGCATTTGCATACTTCCAGACCAGTATTTTAGACACGTATAGGTATAGATTATTTTAATGTAAAACACAGAGTATCTAGATACATACGTATAAAAAGGATATTAAACAGCATATGGTGCACAATGTAAAACGAAATTTCCATTCTCATATAAATTTTGATTAAAACTAAAACGTATAAAAGTAAACAAAATAGTTTGTTATGTATAATTATATTATAATAATGTGAGAAAGTGATAAAAGATACCATAAAAGAGGTGATAAATTCTGAGGAAAATTGTAAAAGTTAGAAGGGGATTTAAGAAGCGAAATATGGGGAAAAAGGGGGTTAACAGTGGACAAGAAAAATAGATACATGCGATTGGAAAACAAAATTAAGAGAGGTAAAAATAGAGAAAGATAAAATGAGTGGAGAGGCGTGTGTAGGAATGTAAAAGAAATGGTCAAGATAAGGATGAACAGTTATTGGCCTGGGACTGGTGTCAAGGGGATCGGATACCAAAATATCTAGAAGATTAAAAAAGGAATCGAGATGATAGAAAGGTTTAAAGGTAACGAATGTAGAGTATGTTAATACTGGATGAATGGGGAAAAAGTTGCAGAATTTGTGAAAAGGAGACTGAACCATCGATGTACGAGTTGAAACTTTACAAGGATGTATTAGGAACAGAGGAATATAAATAGATCTTGGGAGATACGATATAAAAATTAAGGTGTTGTTAAATTAAGGGGGATGTACAAATATGAAAAAAAAGTCAAACAAAATGTATATCTATCATATATAAGGAATAAATAGAGCGGTCTGTAATTTTAAAAGTAGAAGAAACAGAAGAGGATGGGTCAATATTTTAATGAATGAAATAAAATACGAGGTTATTGGACTAGATGTTTTGAAAGAAATATAAAAATTTACATTTAAAATATGTGACTACGTATACATATACGTATGTAAATAGAATATCCTTTTTAGTAGTATATACTTAATTTATTTTTTTTGACATTGTGAAGGCAAGGTAGGGTGAATATTATTTATGAGTATTACTTTTAAGGACGTAAAAAACCTCAAATTTAAATAATGTTAATATACGTAATTTACTAATCATTATAAGAAAGACTATTATCATTATAATTAACAGTGTGCATAGGTTTTTCTTCCTCTCAAATTTTAAAACTTCTTCCTATTCACAAAATTTTAAATAAAAGTTAACATATATACGTATATATATTAACTTAAATAGTTGTGGTATTTACGTTTCCAGTTCTATGAGTAAAGTGAAAAATTGGCAAGTTTTTGCAAGGACCACTTTCGAGAAAATCAACCGTACTTATCATATGTAATTCACGTATATTTTTTTTTCTGGTGTATAACGTGCTTTTAGACAAAATTGATACCGTTAAAAAATAAAAACATCACACATTTTTATGAAAACTGTCCAAATTCAAATAAATATTAACAAAAATAAATAAATGTCCACATAATAAATTTATATTAGATTTATATATAAGGTAAACCGTTTAAATATTGTATATATGTATGTATATATCTTGAAAAAATGAAAAAAATCATTCAAATGAAAGGTACTGAAGAACTAATCATGTATGAAATGCAGAGTATCATGTTAGGTTTAAATTTTTTCTGATTTAAAGTGACTAAAATCACTTGGCACAGAAAGAATGAATACAAAATAGCGCTAACAGAGATATCTTATAAGATTCATATACTTCTAAATACTATTAATACCTATTAGAAATGATTACATGAATATAATTTGATTAGTCTCACAATAGGTCAATTAGTACCATTGTTATTTACAAAATGTCAGTCTTCCCACTGCCTCATGTTACGTTCTAAAATAATACTTAACGATTTTTTAATAACTACAATTTAAAATTAATTGAGCTCCACAATAAACTATTGTATCTAAAATAAATAATAAATATTGGCACAACTTCTTGATTGGCAACTTGTATAATACTGTTAACGTTGTTTACAATTGGTAAGCTGTCTAGAAAATTAAACAAACAGAAGCACCAAAAATAATTTTACTTTCTATACACCTTTTTGGTCAACAGGGTTTTAGGAGACGCAAAACACTAATATTTATGCCATTGTACAAGATATAGTAAGCACCTTCGAAATACACCCGCAGTACTTCTACGTTCATTCTATATAGCAACAAATCCCAGTAAATTTTTCATATACAGGTTCTTCAAACTACGTGGTACGTTAGACGCTTTAGGCGTGTTAGAGGTTTGAAGATTTGGCCATAGGGGTTATCAAGTTTAAGACAATTTTGTTATTTTAAATGGTATATTTTTACTATGAATCCGTATAAAACACAAATTTTTAAGGTAACATCGATAATATAATCAACTTGTATGCCTACAATGTACAGTTTCTGAGATAGTTTAATTTATAGAAAAAAATTCGCGGTCGCAACCCAAATTATAAAAACTTTGTTTAGTATTTTTTTTGTCTAAAAGTAGAGTAGTATCCAACCGACATCCTTACGGAAAGGTTAGACGGGCGTGCCATAAATTAGATGAAGAGGACGTCAAAAAACCTATTTCAATGCAGGAACATATACATGAATTTTAATGTGTTTGCAAGGAATAGGGGGACAAATTGTACAATTCTTATCTTACTCTGCTTTTTTTTTTGTTTAATCGTCTTCGCTTCAACAAAATTAAGATTAATCTCATTGTTTTGAGTTTAAAAAGAATCAAATTGCATGACGATAGAAAACAAAGAATAAATTAATTAAATCTAAATCAAATTTTTTTAATTCACAATAAGCTTCGTTTTCGATCATTTTTGTAACATAAATTAATCGGAAGACGCTACTATAACTGATAAAAATTTCAAGAGTCTATGTCAGTTTTAATGGAAGTTATGATGTTTTTATAATTCGAGTTGCGGTAGCGAATTTTTGTCTATAAATAAAATTACCTTGGAGCCTATTCATCGTATGGCATACAAGTTGGTTATCAATGTTAATTTAAGTTTTGTGTAATTTGTTGTAAAAAATATGCCATTTCATTTGGTATAACAAGAAATGGTTGCCTATTGAAATTAATTTAGTTAAAATGGAGATACTTGATAAACCCTGCCTCCAAATTTTCTAATAAATATTCTTCAATTAATAAATGATCAATTACTATTACGGATGTTCATATCCTTTTCTTAACTTCAAAGACATTTAATATTTTAAATCAATAATTATATGTCAAAAGAGCAATTATTAACATTAATGAAACAAAAATGAAATATGTAAAAAGTGATACACGCAATGTGCTATTTTTAAAAAATATAACTTTTTACTACCATTCTGTTTGTATCTGGGCAAGAAGTATTTAATTACCTAGTGTAATTGTGTAACGCGGTGTCACTACATGCAGTGGTGGAATTCTCTACATGAACACGGGAAAAGAAGGAATGTACGATTAAAATAATCGTAATAATAAAATAAACGAATTCAAATGAACAATTTGAGACAATTTTTAATGATATTAATAGAAAAATCTGTTTATTAATGGTTATTTCCGCAATGTAACTATCGTAAAGATATGTATTAGGTATATGTATGAGTATATATACATACGCACATGAGTACGTGTATCTAACCAAATAAAAATATATAGGGGCATTTAGCAAAATTACATGCACAAAATCAATCTACATGTACTTCAAGGGAGAAGAATTGTAAAGATTAGTCTTTTCCTGGAATATGGTAGTAACTGCGCTTGTAAATTACGTTTATATATAATCAAAAAATAATAGGTATGAAATCGNATAAGATTCTGTTTTGTTAGGTACATTGAAAATGATGATAAAGAATGACTAAATTTAATTTTAAGGTCTGAAAATAAATAAAAGGGTGATTTATGACATTTTCAACTGTTTTTTGTTACACTGACTATGTTTAAAAAAACCTGTTGACATGTCTGGGTTATGGACTCTAAAATCCGGGGTTTTCACGCGTCTTGCCCTGGTTTCCAAATGGCAACCCTATTTATGGATAATGGATCCAAACACCGCCACAGTAAAATATGCCAAATATCGTACACATTTTTTTTTAATAGTTCTAAACGTCATTTTTCGACAGTCATATAGGTAGCATAATGTTGTCCAGCCCTAATTAATCTCACAAAACCCCTATATCTTTTTAGAAATACAATTCTTATCCCCATCCTTCTGTGAATAAAAATTGCACACTTTTCCGTTTAGTAAATGTCCAGCCCTAATATTTCTTTGCAACTGAAGCCAAACCAATCATCACACTAAAATTCATTAGACAATCCTCCAATCCTAATCATAACAAAAAAGTATTTATAACTTTAAGACAATAAATAACCCTAGTGTAGCAGTATCCAGACAAACAAAAAACCTCCTAATATCAATTTCCACAAGCCTAAATTAAAACACCTAACGTCCCATAAGTCATTGTGCAATTGCATAAGTAATTTTATGTCATGAAACTGTAGTTCAAGTAAATGTATAGTGTTTAAATTCGCCTATATTTTATTTATAAAAAACTGAAAATAAGAGACTTAAATTTTAATATTCACTATGTACATAATTAAAAATAGTGTAGGCTGATTCGGTTGAGTCACGTGAATGAACAACACGCAATATGAAAATTTCTTCGGGAAATACCGCTTTATTTAATTTCTGATGTTGCAAATGTAGGATTTAAACAGATCTTATCCATGCAAGCTACTGTCTTTTTGGATTTTTGGTAAAGGGTATAGCTGGGTACGTATGGGAAATTTACTCCTGCGTTTTTTCGATTTGCACTTGGGGGATTGATTTGGCCTTAAATAAAAAAAGTCAGCTAAATTTCTAGCTTTTTACCTCAAACGATTTTTGAGATTTTCAAAATAACCTCTTTTTTCGAGGTGTATAAGAGTACATACTTTATCCTCAAGAATTTTTTCCTGTGGTGAAACATTATCAAAAAAAAAATAAAAACTATTTTTTTTATTAATCGGGTGATTTGCTTAACCTTAGTAGATACCTTAGTAAAGCCTTCGTTTGGCATTTTATATATCTCAGTTAGCAGCAAATATGCTGTCCTAACTCAGTATCATATAAATATCTTTTGTTTAAACGGTGATTAATTAAGGCTACGTATAAATAGGATTAAATAAGATAGAAATCGAGATCCACGTCGGATAGTTTCGATAAATTACTCGCCTAGAGTTTAATCCGTTCTTATAAATTTATACTTAAAATGTTTTTATAAAATAAAAATAAATTTTGCCAATGCATGTGCATCTTCCGACAGTTGTCAATTTCGGATTACTCTCTGGAAGTTGAGTTATAAAACTGAATTATAAATATATAAACAAATGAATTGCTATTTAATGTATCAAAAAGAAGTTTATTAAGAAACTCTACAATTGTTTCCGTATATGAACATGAATATGATACCTTTATCAAGAGAATAAATAATACTAAGCAGTAAAATGTTTGTACACTCGATGAAAGCTTAATAAACTTCCCTTTGAAACATAAAAAAGGAAATCCCTTATTTATTTATTACTATTATGTTTCATAAATATCCGACCTTAGAATTCTTAAGTGTATTGTTTTCAACTTAACGCCCAAAAAACAAAACATATTTAACCTATTAAGCGGATAAGAAAAGGTGAGCAGTGAACGAATTTTTTATAAGTATACCAACAGAAGAAGCGATTTACCCAAGCCATTCGTGTTCACCTGTGCATCCAAGTATGATAGCTCGGTTATTACTACATACATTTAATAATATACCTCAACTGCAGGTAGACACTAGAAAAAAACAGATATAATTCGTG
This sequence comes from Agrilus planipennis, assembly GCF_000699045.2. NCBI lineage: Eukaryota > Metazoa > Arthropoda > Insecta > Coleoptera > Buprestidae > Agrilus > Agrilus planipennis. The sequence goes on from NW_020438933.1 coordinate 1,150,850, forward strand.
CGAGGGCACCTTGTATATTCTTATCCGTACTATGACTGAAAATATTTTTATCTGTACCTGGTAAATACCTCAACAATTAATATGTATATTCACGAAAAACAAAACTAATAAATTACCTAAAACATGTTTAAGTATAAAGAAATCCTATGTGTAATTTGTATAAAAATTATTTTTCCCTTCAATGCAATTACACAGATAATTAAAAAAAAAAAACAAGTATTTTGTTTACTCATCTTGTAATAAATTACCAATTTTAATTAAAATCAAAGAGTAGAAGGACTATCATTTTCAAAATCATCTTCTAAAACGGGTGGAGGTATCGACTTAATGTCAAATTCCTCGGCAGGTTCTGATGGATTTTCTTCATCCTTTTCCATTCTAAATACTTCAGAGCCAGATTGAGAATCTCCGTCGGGAAAATAACCTTCTTCTAACGTTTCCGTTAAATACATAGACTCATACAATGACACATTTACATTGTAATTAAACTCTTCTTGATTCACATAAAGATCGGATTGAATAATCGGCGATTTATCGGATACGTAGTCAGTTTTTATTATTCTTTCTTTATCGGTTTTGTGTTTTTGCTTCTTTCTTCTTAGAGCACGTCTTTCAACAGAACTTTTTGGAGATTCTACAGAACTTGTAGAATCGTTTTCACTAACAGGTGTTTTTACATGTAATCCATTTTTGGGTAATGATTTTCTATGAGTTCTAATTAAAGGAACCGTGGCCATCTTACTAACAGCTATTTGATTGGATTCGGAACTGAGACTACTAGAATAATAAGGTGAACATTTAGAAAGAGGTGTTTCAACGGAATTTTCGGTGAGTTCCCAATTTCGGGTCTTATTTGTACTGCTTATTTTCTGAGCTTTTTTTTTGTCCTTCTGATCGTTGGTACTGGAAATACGTAGAAGTTTATTTTTATTTGACGCCACTTGCGAAGGAATTGTTACTGGTCTATCTATTGACTTTTTCACTTTTTTCAACTCTTCAGAAAATACTTTAGTAGGCAATGAACTACTTAAAATTGCAAAATCTTCCGAAGGAATATTTTGTGGACTCTTTAAATTCTTTTGCTCATAAGGTACTTCCAAATCGTCCACGCTGGATCCCAAGCGGGAAATATTTTGCCTTGCCGGCAAAGAGGGTAGGAAAAATTGTTGTGGAGTCAATGTCTTTGAATCAGTACTAGATTTTTCTGAAACTGTTTGAATAAAATCTGTTAAAGTATTACTATCTCCAGTAGACGTACTGGAAGATAATCTTTGAAAATTTATTCCTGAATTTTGATGAGTTTTCAAAGTGTTGCTATTACTAGTTGACCATTCAGAAAGAGATGGTGCAATATCCGCCAAAGAGTTATCGTCACTTTTTAACCCTGAACTGCTTTTTGTTGCAGCACTATTACTGGTTGATAAATTTGGTAATTTGACTGTGTTTGTACTATTTGACCATTCGGATAAACTCAGAGCTATAGATGTATCTTCCGAATGCGAACTATGAGTACATTTTGTCGGTTTTAAAGCAAATCTAACAGTACCTTCTTCTAAATTGGTACCCAAAGAACTCGTACGATCTTCTTCCGAATAAGAACTATGACTACTCGAATATGGAGGTGGTTTTAGTTCGCTTTTATGTCCTGAATGAGACGAATCGTCCGATGCAGTACTTCGTCGAAGCGCTGTTGGAGGTTTTAATTCAATTTTTGTCATTTCCAATGAATCAACGAACACGTCATCATTCAAATTTGATGAATTAAACTCTTCGGAATTTGAACCTGGAGAATCGCTACATTTTTCCTCTAATATAATTCGAACACTGCTAAAATTATTTGAAATAGGAGGGATGTTTTCATAAATATGTTCCTGTAAATCCCCGTCATTTTTGAGTTCATCTGAAATTGAAATATTGTCACAGGCACTTGAAGATGAATTTAGACCAACAACAACTTTAGAAGCTTTTTCAGGAGTAACATAATGAGTTTGGATATTTTCAACAACAATCGCTTCTTGAATGCTAGAAGGAGGACTAGGCCATGGTTCAGAGTCCTGGCTCTTTAAAGATCCTCGCAATCCAAATACTTTTGGAATATCGTTTTGAGGAAGCTTAAAAACTTGGGTCGTGAGTTGTGAAGCATCCGAGCTTCCCGCATTATGAAGAGAAATCAAAGGTGTAATAGCATTTTCATTGGTTTCATGCTGAGGTATTTCAGGTAAAGGCCAATCTTCACTTTCCTGACTGCTAGAACCTTTTTTGTCCTGCTGTTTACTTTCATATTCAAAACACTCCTCGTCGATAACGGTATCGTCAGATCCTTGTCTTTTTAGCCGCAAACCGCTTTCAGATGTAATTATTTCAATATCATCTATTGATAATTCAGCCATTTCAGCCGAAGTTCTTCTGTCATCTGATACCTGTCTTTGCAAGAGTAAGTTGTTAAAGTGTGGCACAGGTTCAGAGTCATGTTTTGTACTTAGTACGTTATCCTTTCGTTTTGCTGGTTCGTTTTCCTTTGACTGATTTTTATCTGAATCCGATTTGCGGGCATTGCTGGGTGTATCTGAACTCAAACTTGCATTATGTTCACTAGAAGTCAAAGATCCATCATTTAAGCTATCCAAATGTGTGCTAGCTTTCGTTGAATCTTCTTCAATACTAGATTTTTCAGAGTTGCTACTTCTCTCTGATATTCTTGACAAGGTTCTACCTAATAACGTTGAAGAATATCCTGCTAAAATGTCAGTCCCACTTATATTTAAACCCATTCCTCCAATAGTCGATGTTAAAGTAGGATATCCAAAAGTTGTAGGAAAATCGATTAACTCGTCTTTACTAGCGCCTGAATTTGACGTCGGGGTTACATCATCATCCACTTTCGATGCAGAAACAAAGTATTCGTGATCTTTATCTTGACCGTTGGATATACCACCATCTTCTATACTAGATGAACCGGAACTCTCCAAAGGAAAAGGTTTCCATGAAGAACTTGTTTCAGCAATATCACCTTTTATTAATTTAGCTGCAAATCCCAGACTGCCAGAGCTAGATTCTGTGTCCATAGAATCAGCTGAGAGCACCTTACTATTAGTAGCGAAACTGTTTTTACGTTTTTCTTCAGTTGATGAGGTGCTATTTCTATCGGAGGATGTAAGTTTCTTTACAATTTTTTGTTGAATTTTCTGACCAAGTTCGGATTCATCCGACCATTTTTCTTCAAATGCGTACTTACTTTTTTTATATTTCAAATTCACAACGTCATTTTCCTGTTTTAGCCCGTCCTTTGGAATTTCGTTAATTTCTGAAATAGATTCGTCAGATTTATTTTGTAACCCGTAAGACTCTTCGTCTATCGTAAATGCTCTACCAAGCATGCAAATTTTGGGGCTTCGTGGACTTCTAGGAACATCTAAATCTAAGGAACTTTTGTTTAATTGATCGCGTAAAGTAAATTTTTCTATAGTTTGACTTAATCCAATCGTTTGGCCTATTGCACAACTTGTACTCGATTCATCTGCAGTTTCTTTTAAATTTCCCGGACTATTATCTTTTTCTCCGCTAGTCCAAGATCCGGTATCACTAGATTTCGACTGATCAGAATTCCTTTTAAGTAACTCCACTTTTTTAGAACTTCTGTCTTCTGCAGAAAGAAAGGCAGACTTATCAGTGAAATTGTGTTGTTCTTCACTAAAATCAGCTACAGTTAAATTTGAATCAGACTCAATTTCTATTTTAAATTCGTTATGAACCTTTTCTAGAGAACCTGCAGAAGTATCCACATTTTCTTCAACAAATTCATTAATCAGTTTACTTTCTATTCCTGTTTTCATTTTACTAGATTCCTGATTAACAGAAAAAAGTATTGGTTTAAAAAGCTCTATTTGTTGGTTTATTCCAAGCAAGGATTTTTTTTCTGTGTCTTCCTGACTAGTTTTACGACGTCTTTCCATTTTTCGCTTAATATACTTAGTAACAACTTCTCTTGACTTTTGCAGTTCGTTTATTATCTTTGCATCACTTTCTGATTTATGAGACGAATCTCCAGATTCATCTATATAACCGATATCTAATGAATTTCCCAAACTCAATTTTTCTACGCTTGTAGAATCAGAAGAGCTTTTGTTACTTGATTTGCTTAAATCCGGTGGTTTCGGACGCTCCTCAAAAAAATCATACGACTTTTGAATTATTGTAATGTCGCCTAACCTCTCCTGTTGTTCATTTTTATCTCCAACAGATAACCATACATCCAAACTAGTACCTTCTAAAATTAAATCCTGTGAAATGGCGTCTTGCTCTGATTTAACTGTTCTTTTATCGTCTTCAGCTTTAAATCGAGTCACCACATCACTGTTGAAGTCAAATTCTAATTCCTGATTTTCGTCATTTTTTAGCATACTTTCTAGATCTAAGCTTCTACCCAATCTCTGAATCTTCTTATCTTCATTTGAGTTGTTCATTGTTTCGGAAATATTCAATTCTAAACTCTGTGTCAATTTTTTATCCATTTTTTTATCTAGGCGTTTAGGCGACTTAGTTATAATGATGGCATCCTCTAAGGATATACTTGGATTATCGATTGTATTTATACTTATTTCCAACTTTCCTCCTCGTTCTCTAACAGATTCTTCAACTTGTGGAAACACTGGAAGAATGTCTCTTACAGGGCTTTTTATTGTTTTAGTTTGTTTTATCGCAGTCTCATATAACATCTGTTGTTTCTCCTTTCTTTTGACGACATCTGTATCGCTATCTTCCTGGGATTTTGCGCGTTCTTTACTGCTATTTCTCTTGAATTCCAGTTTCTCTAGGGATTTTGCTTTTTCTTTCGGAGGAACTTTTTTGGTAATATCCGTTTCTTGGCTTTTAGTACGCTTTATTTCTTTATCTGAAGCAGTCAGTGAGTTTTGTTTTAGGGCTATATTGTCTGAAAATAAATTAGAATTAGATTTCTGTTGAATATTTTTTGTAGTTTTTGCGATCCTTATTGATCTTTCTGTATAAGTTTTTACTGGTAATTTTGATTGCTTTTCTTTAGAGCCATCATTAGATAATGCATCAATTTTCACATCGTGCTGGTAAATATGTCTAAGCACAAGATCTGGTACAATTTGGTCATTTTCTAATTTATACTTTGTTTGTAGATCACTTTCTGGTATTGATATTTTTGTCACCATTTTAACAGGATCTTGAAGCACAAATCGGTCTTCAGTTTCTTCCAAGACACCTTCGTTTTGAGGGACTTCGTCAGAAGTATACTCCTGATCGGATGTTTCATGACTTTTAAAATGTTCTTCATCTACTGTATCATCCTTACTGGAAAAAGCGGTAGAAAGGGGAAGTCTATGTATAGCAATGATTGGAGTATCCAAACTCTTTGTTCTTCGACTAGGTAAAGCACACTCAGAAGCTTCTTGCTTCTGCAGCAAAGTAAATGCCGATCCTTCCGACAAATTCAACCTAGCATGTGTAAACAGCAAAGGACTTTGTCCTTTCCTATAAGCTGATGGAGTACATAATTCCGTTATTTTGGTTTTCGATGGAACTTTCAAGTCTTGAAGATCTTGCTCGATTTGAGATTTCAAAAGGGCTTTCTCTCTCTGTAACTCGTCGGTGCTTTGCATTTTCGAAAAGTCATCAAAGTATATAGGTTCCGTTCTACTTTCCGAAATCTCAGTTATTTCGTCAGTTTGTAAATCTTTTATTGTTGAATCAAAATATTTATCAGTAATTTCTTTATCAACTTCTACAACTGTCGTTAACGTCGATTCAGTAGTAACAATTTCCTGAAATACGGATTGTAAATCGGATGTGTTGATATTTAAATCATCTTCGGAACTTGGAATTGAAAAAGATCTTTCAGAAATTCGTCTAAGTTCAGTTTGAAAGTTAGGATCAAGGGTTCTATCATTACACAAAACTTCTATTTTTCTGGTGGTTGGAGGTGAACCCTCAACTTCAGTAGAAGACATAGTATATTGCAAATATTTTCGTTCCGCCTCAAACTTCAAAATTGACTCCATTTCTTTACGAGTTTGAGGTGGTGAAAATTCGAGCTTAGTTGGTGTTGCTTCGGTACTTCCGAAAACATCATCAGAATCTAGAGATTCGTCATCTGAGCTGAACGATGTAATTCGCACTTTAGTTTTATTACTTTTTGCAAACTTTTTTACTTGGGACCTTGGTTTGCTAATCCTCTTTTGCTTCGCATCGAATTTAACTTTATCTTTGTATAAAATGTTTGTTGATGGAGTGATCTGAAAGCCTTTATTGGATTTGTGATTAGTGTGTTCCGTTTTTACACTACCATCCTTACCTGAATTTTTTTGAACGAAATTTGATATTTTAAGTTCGGGTTTTAAACTTTCAGTTTTCGAGCTAGTAGGTGAATCACTTTCTATTTGACTTAGTTTAGAACTCAAGGTTTCTAAAAGAGCAGGATCTATACGCGTTATGTCACGTTTTGGACTTGAAAGGTAATTTACAGAAGTTTTACTTTTATCAATTTCTAAAGTAACAGGATCCACTTTAGACAAATCTATATTTTGTGTGAATAAAAATATTGAGTCACCTGTTTCTGCTGCGGTTATTTTGGTAGGACTTTTCTGCATAACTGATTTGTCGTTAAAAGATTTTACTTTTTCTGGCAACATATCGTTAACAGGTCCATTTTGAGATACACTCATTTCCTCTTTAGGAATAGTACCATTCATTATATGCCGTTTGTGTAATATGTAAGGGATATCGCCTTCAGTTTTTGGTGGATTCACAAAATCAGATTGCGTTTTCGCACCAAGAACTTCAAATTGACTTTTGGGAACTTCAAATTTTGTCTTGAGTCCCTCTGTCTCTTTTGTTAATATATCGAAATGACCAAATTCTGCATGAGGCATATCAAAATAAGAGCCTTTAAAAGATGTGATAGGAGGAGCGCTAGGGATCTGTCTAAATAAATAATCATCATCACTTGATTCAGCTGGAGTAATATCTATCGATTTTTGATGCATTAAAAGATGTCTTCTAGACCCAGAACTCAACTTTTGTCTAGACAAAGAATTAGGATCTGATTTTGTACGCTCAATAGTTTGATGAACAGGAAAACTATCATAGGTTTTTCCAATCTTTTTAGGCTCAGCATCAACATACAAATCATCAAAAGATCCACGTTTGTTTCCAACACTTTTCTTTGAATTGTTCACATGTTTACAAATTGGTTGTGCACCTTGTGCGAAGGTCTGAATTTTGCCCTCTTCAAAACTGAATATATTGTTTTCTGAAGAACTTGTTTTCATTTCAAAATAATCATTACACAGATTGGTTTTATCAGGAGGAAGGGCTTGAATAGCATAGGAATGCTTCTTCTTTTGTGTGCCATAATTTCGTTCAAATGGAATTTTTCTATCATAATCATGAACTACATTTTTCAAATAATAGTCTGAATCGCACGGAATGCTTTCATCAAAATAATGAGTCTTTAGATCTAATTCGGTTGTATCGGTTTTAGAATCTTTACTGGAAGTTCTTGATGTAAAACAATAATCATTAGTTTTGTGTCCTTTTGATGTTTTAACAAAATGATCACTACTCCTGGATTCGAGGGATGACGTTCTGGAAGAAGTTTTAATACTCTTATAAAAAATACCATCAGACTTGCGAGGCAATCTCTCTCTAGGATAATAGCGAGGATCATCACAAGTAAACGTGTCGTACGTGATATCTGAACTACTTTTGCATTTAAGTCTATGCTCTGAATCATAGTCAAAATCTGACGGAGGATAATTGCTTGAATCTAAACTACAACTTCGCACTGAATAAAACTTTTTATTTTGAAATCTCTGATTATAACTAATTTCATCATCAGACCGTTCAAGTAATTCATAGCTATCATGTGTTATATCGTCTTGAGAATCGCGCATGTCATAGTTACCAGGATCTTCTGCAGATTCTTGAGAATATACTGAAGTCCCTGGATAACTGCTGGAATAAACCTTCTGATCAGAAACTATGATATCTTGTTGAATTTCTAAGGAGTCAACACGTGGGCGCGTATAAATTACCTGATCATTATAACGTGTAACGGGTGATTCTAATGTTACGTTTTCTAGATAATGATTATCGAAACCATTCGTTCGAGTTTTGTGTTTAGTTCTACCTGACTCCTCAAAACTATATTCGTTAAGTTCACGACAACTTGAACTGCGACACCAAACAGACCGCTTCGAGGAAATATTCGAACTTTTGTACGTATACTGCGGGCATTCGAAGGTGTTATTTTGTGGTGTTGCTACCTGCAGTGGGAATGATGATGTTTGAATGGTAGTTTCTGATTTACTTTCTGATTTATAATTAGGGCCCGCCTTATCAAAAGTGGTGTGAATGGTTTGAACGATACCTGTTTCGATTTTGTGATCGGTCACTGGCAATGACGGCGGAGGAGATGACGGCGGCGGTGTGCTGATGTATTTCTGGGTTATCCGGTGGGGGTCCTGAAAGGATAAGTGCTGTGGACTCGCAGTTGCAGAAGTTGCCGGTGATATCTAAAATACAAAACATTATTAAGTTTTACACATAAATTAAAACTTAGGTTCAAAGTGTAATAACAGAAGGAAATTAAATACCGATTGCATCGTCAGAGGTGGGGACGGCGAGCTCGTCGTCTGAGCAAGCTGACTGATATGCTGAACGTCGGTAATCGAATTCCAAGACATAACTGTGCCTTGGGGGAGAGAGGCTGATTTCGTCGTCGGAGAATCCGGAATTTTTTTGGGGTCTTCCATTGATGCAAGGGATACTGACCGTTTGGATACTTCCGCTAAAATGAATAAGAATAATAAACAATAACATTATATATAAAGTCAATATGAATATAAAGTAATCTCTTCGATGATGACGAAAACCAGACACCATAAAGAATCAAAATAAAAATAGGTTTTTCTTACATAATTACATATCTAACGAACGCGAAGGATGTACAACATGCGAATTTGCATCGCACCAATAATGATTATTGTGAAAATTCAAAATTCCGTCCTACGTAAATTCGACTACAAGCAAAGCACTTTTCTTTCGAAACCACCGACACAAATCCACTGGCGGCCAAAAATGAGTTTCAATCAAGGTTTGCACTCACAGTTGATAAGACAAAAAAATTGTTACCAAGCCGCTGAAACTTCGCGAACGGCTTCATTTTGACGTGTTCTACAAACCGTTTCTTTTGCAGTTTAATGAAAAGATAATGAAATCTAATAGTAGAAAAAAATTACGTGTCCTACAAAATTGACGAGTTAAACACTGAACCCCCCAGGCACTATACATTGAATTCACAAGTATATGAAAATTTATTACCAACAAGCTGTATTTTGCACATTCATACGTAATCGATTTTATGCACTTGTTCTTCAATTACCAATCTGCAATTTTTAATAAGATGAAGCAAAGATCATAATGAAACGTCTCTTCTAAATTTAGTTGTGGCGTATCCAAGAGAAAACTAAAAAAACATCCAAATAAATTTACACACCGCCTAAAATGTTAATAATATAAAAAGCTATGTTAACATAAAAAATTTTTTTTCTTCTTGGAGTCTATTAATTCACATGATCAATATAAATTAATCCGCAAGTTGTAAATAATGTTTTTCGTTAAATAATTATGAAACATTGACACCAGCAATTTTTAATTTATTTGTTTTAGAATCGATTCATAACTAAATATTCTAGAATTTTATTTATTTTTTTTTGTTACGTGAAAGAGAACACAATTTGTATCAAATAACTAACACTATTAAAGTTCATAACTACTTAGTAATATATAAGTTAATAGGAATAAAAGCAGTAAAGTTATCATCGCTACCAAGCACCAGCCCAATCAACGTTCTAGATCTTTCAGTAACACAAGTAGGCTGGTGTACCAATTGCTTTAATTCTAACAGACTCATTTCATCATCTCATTTCTTTTTATACTGTCATTAAAATAGCTAATAGTACAGTCACCAACTAATTTTACTTTTCCTACATTCTTTAGCTTGTTTATTAATAAATATAGCTTAATCGGCGTTTGGCGAATAATAAGCTGATCACAAATCATTCTTTATCTATTATACATAATAACAGAACACATTCATACATTACTCTCGTTTAAACCATTATTATGGGCATTATTAATTGTTCTTTTGAGTCCATAGGAAATGTATATCGACATACAATTAGTTCTCCTATGACACCATGAGACACAATCTTTTTATACTTACGTATAACCTAAAATTTCAATACCTCAATCATTGCTATCACTTGTAATGTGAGTGTCTGTAAGACAATTATACATATTAAAATACCACTCATAATAGTTCATCGTAGTGAAAAAGAAACGTAGGCTATTGAGAGCATTGTGCTATGAAAACCACACTAAATGGGCATACGAACTATGAAACGTAAAAGATTGTATAAATAATGCTATTCACAAATCGACTAGATTTGCTCCCAATGAAATACATTATGGAAAAAGTAGACCGGAAGTTATCGTAGAACAGATAAAAACTCCAAAAAAGATAGGGTTAACGAAAGGAGTTAATTATTAAGATTTTGGCTAAAAACAGCCTTTAGGCAGGTTGTGGTATAGCGTGAGAAACCATCCCGAATTATTTACTCTCTTTAACGTTATAAAATCATCACGACTATTTTGGACATCCACTCCTTCTCCCTTGTTTTACTGTTTTCACCATATTGTCCTATCGACAAAAACAGGGTCGGCTGCTACGACCCAATCCAGCACGCATAGCACGCCACGAAAAGACAGAGAGCTAAAGACAGTGTAACGGCATCTATGTGCGTATAAGTTACATTAAATTTGGACTAAAGTTTAATTACACGTATGTGTTCTTGTAAATACGTTTTAAACGTTTTCAGTATTAGACAAATAAACTTGGTACGGTGCTCAGACAATTTTATTTAATTCAACACCCAGCTATCTCTCGTGCAGTACAAGGACTGGTATTCGTTTTTCTAAAATATTCTGTACAGAGGGGTAGCAATTTTACCATCACAGTATTCTAAAATATTGTAGGATTTTTAAAATGCATGTTTTTATTCGTTGTCCAATAAACTAACTACATTGTTCACCATTAACAATAAAATTATTTCACATATTCAACACACGTAAATGTACGATCTTTCATTTTGTTTCATTTTTGTTAGTTCATAAGGGCCTAAATATATTTTTATCAATTTTAAACGTGACCCACATTACGTTAAATTAATAACAAGCAAGATCGCCTACTGATATTTCTCCTTCATAGATTACACGCTTTTCCATTTTCTTCTTAAACTTTCAAAATTTGTTTCTTGCTCTCTCTTTCTCGTTTCATCTCTTTCTTTCTAAATATTAGCAAAAAACCAATTGCTGTATTTTCGTAAATTATAAAAATATCGATACAAAGTAATTGATAACGATCGAAGTCATTCCTTTACTGAACATAACCGGTAATTTGCAATTAACTTTTGACCAGCCTCTCATAGAAAACTTTAATATTCTGCAAGGTAATCCCCATTCCGAGGGTATCGTGAAAAACGTTTGTTCCTACAAACTATACTACTCGTGTTAACGATTTATAGATGGAATTTCAAAGAATCCCACAGTAGTGGATACCAAAAGTACTCAAAGAATATTTTCTCAAAATTTCAATTCCTTAGGTCTTTTTTCTTTTTAGGCTGTGCGGCGTCTGTTAGTACAGTACTGTTCAATATATAGCTCTGGCAGTCACATAGGAACTGTTGTAACAAATTTAGCCAGGGGTTCCAGGAATAATCATTGATTAGCTTCAAATTTTTACCATGAATGAGATGATGATGCCTAAAACGATTTTTGGCTATTTGAGCCTGAAAGGAAAAATTGGTAATAATACAGATTTCTGAATAAGTAGCAACCTTACAGGAGGTAATAAAGCACAGTACAACAAGAAAGTTAAGTAAATGTTTGTATGTCCGAAAGTTCACCGTTTTCGAGAAAAACGTAGTTAAAAGTACAGGCAAATGTAAATCAGGCCCTCCAAAGAAATCCGACAATGCAACGTCGTATTCTAATATCAGATACTTAGCAGCATCCGTGTTGTATTTCTTCTTTTTTGTATAACTGACGATTGACAAACAGCTTAATAGCAGTTCTTTGTTCTTTTAATGTGCTAGACTTAGATGTATGCAGTCAGTCGATTTGATTAGTTAGTGTGTCACAATCATAGGATAGGTCAGTGTAGAAAACTGCAGTTGTTACAATAGCGTTTAATACGTCAAACTTTGTGACATAATACTAATTTACTAAGACCGTCTTAAATGCGAGATTAAAAGAATCGGTTAATAATTTTGATAGACGCCTCGAAGTCTGCCTTCAGCACGAGGTTCGAATTCTAAACAACTTTTTGGAGTGTTTGTATGTTTACCGATGTTGCAATTAATTTTTTCTAATGGGAGGATAGGGCTATTGGCAAACCACCTATAAAAAATAGGTAAAGCATATTGGCAATACCTCCATGTTATTTTGGAAACCTGCTTTATGTTTAAAAAAATTACAATTACCTATCAGAATATAATGACTTGCCGATTAATGTTTACATAACGTTAATTTTATCTTTCATTCGTGCTCTTAATACTATTTTAACGTGCATTTTAAATAGTGCACGATTACTAAATTTATTTAATTATTTACTTTTTATTCAACACCGCAACCATTAACTAATTATTAATTCACCACTACATCGCACACTTTTCATTTTTTCAACCTTTCTACTTCCCTTTATATCGCCTGGTAACTCGTACAAACTTTTCCGACTTCGCAACAACTATTTATAGAGGCTTACCATGTGCTAGAACGATTCAAAATGAGACATCTAGAAAATCTGGTCTTTTTTGTCACTATATATGTTAGATTGCATGAAAACTAGCTGGTTATTAATAAATTTTCATGTCCTCATTAATTTGACATTTTCAGCAGAGGTGCGTACCGTGGAATGCAATTTTCAGCGGAATAAACGCAAGCAACTTTCTACATTTATGTATTTATTAAGACATAAAAAGCCAAGAAGCGTGACAAACACAAATCTCATAAACCCCAAAAGCGACAACGATAATCTACGTCAATAATAATGCAACCAATGCAACTTAAATTTCAAATAAAACATATCAAAATAAACCTACCAGTCACGACATTGTCACTAAGGGGCAACAAGGGGTGGGCAGAAATGCTGTTGCCAACTGAGCTTGCGTGCATGTTGACTGAACTCGAATGTGAACTAGTATGCCGGAAAGAAGCCGACCTGCATAAAAGAAAGAAGGATGAGATTCAAAATATCATGAACAAAAAACTATGTAAATTCATTTATAACCATCCATAATAAAATCAAAACATGGTTACCAAAAAAAAAAATAAAAACACTAACGCAACTTTTTTGACATTTTCATTTAATGTCTACAATAGGCTTCGTTATTCTAAAAACATTATCAGTCTTCCTGTGGATGTATTACTTAGTTAAAATGTAAATAAAAGTATATCTTCAGTAACTTTAAGTATATTATCAAAAATTTAATATTGATGTAAATCCTTCATTCTTAAATTACTACTTTAACATCAATAAACAATTACAGTGAGGAAAAAAAATAAAAATGAATTAACTAAACAAGAAATAAATCAACTTATTATATTTTCAGTCATCACGAAATAAATAAGAAAATTACACTTCATTATATTTAAAGACAACCAAATTTGACTACATGCAAAACGTTTAGTTAATAAGTATAGAAGAAAATATTTAAATGATTTAGAACAGGTGCAAATTGAATTATAGAAAATTTAACCCATCCTTCCTTTCTAATTTGCTTTACATTTTCTAACTAGCTGAAAAAAGCACAGTATGCACCTATTATTTACTTTTGTAATGGTTACAGTTAAATGATGATCATGCTCAAATTTTTATAGAGATGCCATTTAAATATCAGCTCATGTTTGTCAAGTCAATAAAACATGCACATGGTTATTTATACATACAGAGTAAGAAAATATATTACCTCTGAAATGCCTGTCTTTTTACGTAATTATCTCTCACAAATTCAACTATTTGCTTTTGGGTCTTTCCACTATACCTAAAACAAAAATCTACTCATAATATCATAAAACATTAAAAGTATATAAAGAAAAATCAAAACGTACCTAAATGAACTACCTCTAGAAAGAACTCTCGTCTTATGCCTGGGAACAGTTTTTACTGATGAACATCTAAAGAAACCATGATTTTCCACACACTTTTTCCAAAAATTCTTGCATTCGTTCCTGCTTTCGAAAAAAAATTCTACGGTGTCTTTATAATATCCCTATTAACAAGAGATATTGACAGAAATTACTTTACTGTATAGAATATAAAAACAGAAACGTACATATCCTTCTGGGTGTAATTTTATAAGAAACTTTTTCCTTTTGAAACTAATTTTGCGTATTTTTGCCCATGAAAAGGTATTTATTTTTGTGTAATGTTGAAAAACAATAATACCCATATGTGCCACAGCCAAATTAAGAGGCACATTCTCCTGATCTTTAGTGGGATGCATTTTTATGCCATAAAGTTCACATCTACGAGCAGTTTCTAGGAGGTTTAGGTCAGCTTCTCCTGGAGATTGACCTCTGAAAAAGGACAATTATAATCATTTATAGTTAAAAGGCACTTGAAACTACACATCTAACATGTATAAAAACGCTGAATTAGTTTTTTATACACTAGGTCTCATCAGAACTCCGGAAAAATTAATCACTCAGTGATATACTTAAATATGAGGATTATGACCTTACCGAAAGTCCTAACCGCTCCGGCAAGGACAACGATGACGCTTGTCGCGTGATACTGCCAGAGCATCCCCATTGCACCCTCCATGTGTGATCACATCATATCCGCATATTCTTCATGTGAATACATTGGTTTTTGTTTGATATTTTTATATATTTGATTATTTTTGTATTTTATGGTAATACTGGGTAATACTTCGCCGATCGAACGCTAACAAGTTCCGATTATTACTCATCATTACGAACAATCAGCTATTGCGAAGGTCACGAATAGGTATATGTGTTTCGTCAGTAGACGCTTACGATAACGAAAGACGATAAGATACCGCAGCTGTAAAATTGTTAACTGTTTTCAATCATTGGCGGCTCGTCAACTGGAGTACTTTTTACGCATACTTTTTACATCCGCTACGGTGTGGTGCCATCACAATATGTACTCTACAGTGCCTCCAGATGTTACATTTTTAATATTCCGGAATAGTGATCAGACATAGTGTATAAGTACAAAATTTATCGTTTTGAGGAAACCTGTATCCTAAAGAGCGCGTCCCCAGGGAGAAACCTACTGATTATTTCGTAGGACATTACATTAAAAAACTTCTGCAGCGAGCTCTTTCGGCGTAACAGTAGATATATTTCAACATATTATATTATTAATTATTCTAGTTAAAAAGTTAACTAAAGCTACAAAAATCATAAATGGTTTAAAAAAGCTTTTCGAGCGGAATCTAGTCATACTGGATATGCGTACATTCCATTAACAAACTATACTTTACGTATTATATAAAAAAAAATGCATAACTATTAAGATTAAGAAGCAAGTTTTGGGCAATTCTTATTCGTCTTTTGCACTAAGTAGTTTTTAGAGGAGAAAAAGAAAGCGTTACACTTATAAATAAATAATGAAAAGTTACATGTGCTTTTTATGATTTTCCATTATTTTCCTCTCAATTTCTTGGTCTTGATGGGGGACAAACTTATAACTGGTCAAGTAGGTATGATCAGGATAGTCTTCTGCTACAAAATCTCCGCATTCGGCTTGTACGATATAACTGGCCATAAGAGCAGCTGTGTTGTCATTACACTGTAGGTGACCCTGCGCAAGATCCCGTTTAACTTGTAAACAAAATAAGTATCTAGTGTACTCTTCCTCTAATTGGCTGGGATCAGGTGTATAAAATTTTACACAAAAGTGAAGCAAAGGGTCAACAAGCGAAAGACCCAACTGTCTGGACACAGGTTTTTGCAAATCTAACCAGTACTAGAAATAAAAAATTTGTTAAAAACAATATATTACATAATTTGCACTTAGCTAATAACATACTAAATATTTTATTTGTACACATAATAAGTGAAAAAAAAAAAAGAAAATGAACATTCCTTGTTTGTCTTACAGGGTGAGTCGGGCCTGTTTGGGAATGGCATTACAAAAAAGGTAGAGGTAGGATAGGTGGGTTAGGGCCGTCAATGTTTTGAATATAGATAGTGCGAAGTTGCTTTTTCTTGCGTATTACCAAAATAAGGAAGGTATTGTCCATTTGTCGTTTTGTTTACACCACGCTATAATAACTATCCAGGCATTAAAAGAAAGGTGAAGTGACCGCAGTACCACTAAAAATGATGAAAAATGCTATGAGCAGTTTTACAACGAGACTGCAAGAATGTGTACGACAAATCGGAGACTACCTGTCGCAAATTATTTTTAAAAAATAATTGTAAAAAAAATAATAATTGTAAATATCTTTAATTAAAACATCTAAGATCTTTTTCAGCTTCGATCATAAATTTCAAAAACAAATGGAACGGACATAGTACTTCATTCACATAATATGTATAATTGAGTGTCCAAAATTCTATAAAAGGGTTACAAACCTAAAAACCTAAAGCCAAGGTGTTTTAGGTTTCTAATCGTTTTGTAGAATTTTGGGTTTGAAGTGTTTATACAGTACATCATTGACATACTTTTCGGTGTCAGCTGGACCATAGTTAAGCAATCCTTAATATCTTTATAAAAAAAAGACAACGTAAAGAAAAGTTTATTGAGGCAATCTTTAATAACTTTATTAAGGAACAGTTCCTCCTCCAATTTGAATGATTTATCTTCAAATTGAGTATATTCCGAATCGATGTAATTCAAGTAGTTGAATAAATTGGGATATAAACCCAACTTTAATAATGTCAAGTTTTTCATTAGAAAGAAAGTTACTTTAAAAGGTTGTTTTAGAAGCTATTTAGGTGAGACCCTCACAACAGATAGTTGCCGAAATTGGTTGACAAACAAACCTTTCCTGACAAATCTCAGGTCCATAATGTAAAAATGTATTAAAAAACCGCCGAAACGTATGTACGCGCTAAACTTCCGAACGACTGCACCAAATTGGATCTTCACAATCTTCAAGACAATGCGACTAAAAAAGAACATAAGCAGCGTTTGTAGACAAACAGAATGAGAATTTCTCAAGCGAGATCTACCACGACTTCGGAAGAACCGATACCATCGACTTCAAGCGAAAGGCAAAGAAACAGACGATCAAACGTAACAATTATCTATGGACGTTTGGCGTTTAAATATAGGTAATACAACAGTCGATTACGTTGGCGATAAATCGGTCGATTTTGGAACAATGAGCACTAGAGATGTGCCGACTATGACTTTGGCCGACTAGCTGATTAGTCGGCCCAGCCAATCACGGTTTCGCGGATATTCGGCCATTTCCATGATACTTCGTTTACAGCTTATCTGAGCGCAAGTTTTGCTTACTTTGCATTTTTCTTGATTTTTGCTTTTGCACGGGTCACAATTTTTGTGTAAAAAAATAATACTTTTCTTGTTCATTAAAGTGAAAGAGCTCAATTACAATTTAATCATGTAAAAAAGACAGTCTCGCGTATGGACTTTTTTTACCAATTGGACAATGATTCTTGTAAAGTCAAGTGTAAGCAGTGCCAAATAATAATTCTCGTGGTGGACAGGGAAAAACAGCAAATACTACAAGTATAAACAATAATTTCAAATACGGACATTCAACCTTAATACCTCAATTAGATTCTATGATCAAATGATCGATCACAGAATATTCCTTCCAGTCGCAAATCCAAGTCTGTTAATAACACAAATTCCTACTATTTTATTTAAATAACAAGGATATGTTTGTCAATGTTTATTGATGAAGATAACACGATATATCTAAGACTGATTCTAAAATAATAATGTTAATTAACAATCAAAGTTTTTAGTTTGTGTAATTCCTCATATAAGTGTATTGACAAATACATACAAAGTAAAAAGCCAGATAGTCGGCGAACTTTGCCGGATATTCGGGGACTAGTCGCCGACTACGATAGTGGCCGATTAGTCGGAACATCACTAATGAGCACCATTTGTCAATATTGCAATGCTTTGAGGTTTCGACTCGCATCGCCAGGATTATGTTGTGCGAATGGAAAGGCCAAATTACCACAACTGGCGACGCCAGATGAACTATTAAATTCATTGATTTCAGGGCAAGAACTTCTATTAAAACATTTCTTACAGAATATTCAAAATTACAACAGTATAATATANTAATATTTTCTTATGTTTAATATTAAATATTCAAGGACAAATTCACCACCGTGTAGGAGCATTGTTTCCATCAGTTGATGGTGAATACAAATTTTTTCAAATTTATTTCGTAGGAAATCCTGAAGGTGGAGTAGAAATGATTTCATCAGACGATCATAAAATAGTGATTAAAGCAGACAAAAGACCTGCAGGAGAACATGAGAGACACTTCAACTCACTAATGTTAAGCGAAGTTGCCATTGTGGTTATTGGAGAGAATATGAGGTCTCGCGATCTTGTAATTCAACGACGTGATAGTGTAGTGTAATAAAATAACGGGAAGATAGAGGAAGTAAATTGAAAATAAATGTGAACAGGTTGAGATCTAAGTGCTATACTAAAACTACAATTTTTTCTTTTTGTTAATAAACTACTTTAATGTAATTTATTATTTCATTGATCCACGATTAATAAGATCCATCCATATAGTAAGATAAGCAAGTTTACTCACAATGTTTTCCCTCACGTTATGTATGTATGCATAGAAATGTATCAATGCAAGTATAAAACTATTAACGACAGAAATAACCCTCTACCGTTGTTATAAACAGTTTTTCACTTTCAATACTAAATAAAGTATTCTTGTGCAGGTAAAGAAACAAACAAAAAGGTCAGCTCGATGAATTTTAATATATACCGTTTCATGATTCGTCTAAACGAGGATACCCACATTTTAAAATGCCGCTGATTATTTCATCAGTATCTCATGTTATGTATTTCAAAATTGAAACAGAACGTTTGACATATATACGTTTAAACAAGAAAAATTTGGGCGATGGCATGAACACAGATGGAAATGGAAATAATGTTAGCCGATTTACTATTTTACCAGCAACGTATGTGCGCCAATACGGTCGACCTGATTTATTTATTAGTTTCATGTGTAACCCAAAATGGATCGAAATCAATAATCTCTTATTACCCGGTCAATCATCCAGCAATCGTTACGACATAACAGCACGAATGTTCAAGCAAAACTTAAAGCGCTCATGAACTTCAGCGTAAAATATCATGTGATGTGGATATACTCTATAGAGCGGCAGAAGAGGACTGCCTCGTGCGCATATTCTCCTGTGGATGGTAGAAAAAAGAACACCAGATGAAACTGACTAAATAATTTGCACAGAAATTCCTAATCCCGAAGTAGAACCAGAATTGTATGAAGTTGTGAAGAAGAACATGATTATGGACCGTGTGACGAACACACAAATTACGAACATGATCGACACACACCTACTATGTAAGTAGGTCAATTACAGACAGTTTAACTAGCGGAATTAATAATAGAGGGGTCGAGTCGAGAATCGGTAGTTGGCATTTTTACGTTCCCAAATTATCTAGTAAGGTAGGCTAAGATCATTATTATACTATTAGGTTATTAATTTTCTATAGTTAAATTGTTGACTAGTCGTTCTAAATTGTATAATTCTCTTTCAATAATACATTAAAATAGTTATATCTCATTTCTCAATATATATAAATTCGCATCTTTGTGACATGGTGGAGTAATTATATTGCTAAATAAGTATATAAAATTCGTTTTCTTTATGACAATAATCACACTTGGATAATTTGAAAACTTTCAGGCTTGTTTTGATAGAAATTAACAAATTTTTTAATTGCAAGTCACTAAATTTCGGGGATAACTAATTAATAAAGCTGTGATTGAATTGAATAATACAAGGGAAAAAAGGTGAGCTAAATCCTACTACAAAATATGTTGATAAAAAATGCCCGTTTTTTGTTACTAAACCTATATCCTCGGTAAAGCTTCGGAAATAATTATAAAAAAAAATCTATTATCAAAACATTAGCAGTCTAAAAAACAAACTTCTGAATTTTAAACCAAATGTAGTAGTCTTTGAGAAATATGTTATATGCATGTCGAAATCATGGTTGGATGATACAGTATTTGATGCAGAATTTTCTATCTCGGGATATTACTTCATTTACTCTGACGGATACTTTTCGATGACAGGAAGTCAAGAGCTGGTGGACTTACTGTGTGTAGAATGTAGTGTCTCCGTGCATACTTTATCAAAGAAAGTTTATTTTAAGTTTAAATACTTTATTAACAAAAAATACCCATCAGGTGATGCTATACTGGCTGTACTTAATTATTTACTTTATGTGTTTGTTAACATTTTATTTCCCGGGAATGCCTACATGCTGAAAGTTATGTCCAGTAATTTCTGATTTTTTTCAAGTATTTTAAATATTATTACCCTTATTATAAGCATAAACTGAAGCTTTTCAAGACATACTAAAAATCTAGAAAGCTAATGAATACACTTACCTTTGTACCATGCAAATCTTCGTATTCCAGTCCAAAATAATCAGCTTCTAATAAATGGAGTTGTTTACAAACTTGTTCGAATAAAACTCTTCCTAACGCTTTAGACTAAAAATACACAAATGCTTTGTTAAGCAGATAACAAACAACGATCTACATTTGTATGAACATTCATTAATTCATAAAAATAATATAGTTCAAATTTTTTGATTACATATATATTTAGGTATATGTTATCAAAAAATAATATATTAAAGAAAACACACAAACCTGGACTTGAAAAATTGTAATCGTGTCGTCCAACATTTGAACTTTGATTCCCAACATTTTACCAAATTTTCTGGGCGTTGATGGTGGTGTTCGAACTCCTCCATCGACGCCAATTGGAGTAGACAACGAATGATGCATTCCACCTCCCACACTACTTGCACTTGATAGTTGTCCAGTAGAAGCACTTGTATCTTTGTTGCAATTCATTTTTGTTTAACATTTGGATAACAACTACAAAAAAATTTAAATGAGTTACGTCATATGTGAAAACTATCAAGTATATATGGATGAGATTAAATCTGTGACTCCTAGTTAAAAAGGGTAACGTCAAATTCAAGCAATAATTGATCCCTAAATGGTAATGGTAGCCAATGCCAATTTATTCACATCAGCTTAAGCTAAAAGATCAAACTTTATTAAATAATCTTGATTTTACACAAAAATGTACCTTTGTTATATAGTTCTGCATTAATACCACCAAACATAGAACTATACTATCCTACCGCAGCTGTTTGTAACGTAGCATTTAATTATTAAAAAGACATTGCAAAATAATAAACCTTTATTAAGAAAAACGTCCATAGTATACATCGGTTTTCAAGAGAATGCCTTATATTATTCTTTTCTACATTTTCTTATTTCTCTCATTGTTTACTAATTTTAAACTGCGGACAAACATGTTTCAGCAACGGTTTTCCATAAATGTGTGGTGAGAAATTTTTGGAGATTCCTTGCTCAAAACGTTCGTTCTACCTGCGCGTTTAAGGGGTTCGAATTATTTGACGTTTTTACAAGTGATGTGTTGTTGCAGCTGCGTGAATGTTGAGTTTATTCAACATGATAGTGCAACCCCTATATTGCAGGACCAGCGCGTGAGTTTCTTGAAGAACAGTTTCCTGGACGGTGGACTGAAAGTAGAGGCGCATTACCTTGATCGACGCGTACTCCTGATTTAAATCAGGTGGGCTTTTTTGTATAGTGCCGAACATTTTTAGTTTTCCGAGGCCCCTAAAAAAACCTTCCTTTTGATGGATAATTCTTTTCCAACCAGTTCATATTTAATTTGAGTTTATGAAAAAACTGGAATAAAGATTGACTAACTGTTCTAATCCTCTTTACAATAATCTTGGCACTTCTAAACGAGTTACTACGACTTTTATANAAAAAATTCTACGGTGTCTTTATAATATCCCTATTAACAAGAGATATTGACAGAAATTACTTTACTGTATAGAATATAAAAACAGAAACGTACATATCCTTCTGGGTGTAATTTTATAAGAAACTTTTTCCTTTTGAAACTAATTTTGCGTATTTTTGCCCATGAAAAGGTATTTATTTTTGTGTAATGTTGAAAAACAATAATACCCATATGTGCCACAGCCAAATTAAGAGGCACATTCTCCTGATCTTTAGTGGGATGCATTTTTATGCCATAAAGTTCACATCTACGAGCAGTTTCTAGGAGGTTTAGGTCAGCTTCTCCTGGAGATTGACCTCTGAAAAAGGACAATTATAATCATTTATAGTTAAAAGGCACTTGAAACTACACATCTAACATGTATAAAAACGCTGAATTAGTTTTTTATACACTAGGTCTCATCAGAACTCCGGAAAAATTAATCACTCAGTGATATACTTAAATATGAGGATTATGACCTTACCGAAAGTCCTAACCGCTCCGGCAAGGACAACGATGACGCTTGTCGCGTGATACTGCCAGAGCATCCCCATTGCACCCTCCATGTGTGATCACATCATATCCGCATATTCTTCATGTGAATACATTGGTTTTTGTTTGATATTTTTATATATTTGATTATTTTTGTATTTTATGGTAATACTGGGTAATACTTCGCCGATCGAACGCTAACAAGTTCCGATTATTACTCATCATTACGAACAATCAGCTATTGCGAAGGTCACGAATAGGTATATGTGTTTCGTCAGTAGACGCTTACGATAACGAAAGACGATAAGATACCGCAGCTGTAAAATTGTTAACTGTTTTCAATCATTGGCGGCTCGTCAACTGGAGTACTTTTTACGCATACTTTTTACATCCGCTACGGTGTGGTGCCATCACAATATGTACTCTACAGTGCCTCCAGATGTTACATTTTTAATATTCCGGAATAGTGATCAGACATAGTGTATAAGTACAAAATTTATCGTTTTGAGGAAACCTGTATCCTAAAGAGCGCGTCCCCAGGGAGAAACCTACTGATTATTTCGTAGGACATTACATTAAAAAACTTCTGCAGCGAGCTCTTTCGGCGTAACAGTAGATATATTTCAACATATTATATTATTAATTATTCTAGTTAAAAAGTTAACTAAAGCTACAAAAATCATAAATGGTTTAAAAAAGCTTTTCGAGCGGAATCTAGTCATACTGGATATGCGTACATTCCATTAACAAACTATACTTTACGTATTATATAAAAAAAAATGCATAACTATTAAGATTAAGAAGCAAGTTTTGGGCAATTCTTATTCGTCTTTTGCACTAAGTAGTTTTTAGAGGAGAAAAAGAAAGCGTTACACTTATAAATAAATAATGAAAAGTTACATGTGCTTTTTATGATTTTCCATTATTTTCCTCTCAATTTCTTGGTCTTGATGGGGGACAAACTTATAACTGGTCAAGTAGGTATGATCAGGATAGTCTTCTGCTACAAAATCTCCGCATTCGGCTTGTACGATATAACTGGCCATAAGAGCAGCTGTGTTGTCATTACACTGTAGGTGACCCTGCGCAAGATCCCGTTTAACTTGTAAACAAAATAAGTATCTAGTGTACTCTTCCTCTAATTGGCTGGGATCAGGTGTATAAAATTTTACACAAAAGTGAAGCAAAGGGTCAACAAGCGAAAGACCCAACTGTCTGGACACAGGTTTTTGCAAATCTAACCAGTACTAGAAATAAAAAATTTGTTAAAAACAATATATTACATAATTTGCACTTAGCTAATAACATACTAAATATTTTATTTGTACACATAATAAGTGAAAAAAAAAAAAGAAAATGAACATTCCTTGTTTGTCTTACAGGGTGAGTCGGGCCTGTTTGGGAATGGCATTACAAAAAAGGTAGAGGTAGGATAGGTGGGTTAGGGCCGTCAATGTTTTGAATATAGATAGTGCGAAGTTGCTTTTTCTTGCGTATTACCAAAATAAGGAAGGTATTGTCCATTTGTCGTTTTGTTTACACCACGCTATAATAACTATCCAGGCATTAAAAGAAAGGTGAAGTGACCGCAGTACCACTAAAAATGATGAAAAATGCTATGAGCAGTTTTACAACGAGACTGCAAGAATGTGTACGACAAATCGGAGACTACCTGTCGCAAATTATAACTAGCTGAAAAAAGCACAGTATGCACCTATTATTTACTTTTGTAATGGTTACAGTTAAATGATGATCATGCTCAAATTTTTATAGAGATGCCATTTAAATATCAGCTCATGTTTGTCAAGTCAATAAAACATGCACATGGTTATTTATACATACAGAGTAAGAAAATATATTACCTCTGAAATGCCTGTCTTTTTACGTAATTATCTCTCACAAATTCAACTATTTGCTTTTGGGTCTTTCCACTATACCTAAAACAAAAATCTACTCATAATATCATAAAACATTAAAAGTATATAAAGAAAAATCAAAACGTACCTAAATGAACTACCTCTAGAAAGAACTCTCGTCTTATGCCTGGGAACAGTTTTTACTGATGAACATCTAAAGAAACCATGATTTTCCACACACTTTTTCCAAAAATTCTTGCATTCGTTCCTGCTTTCGAAAAAAAATTCTACGGTGTCTTTATAATATCCCTATTAACAAGAGATATTGACAGAAATTACTTTACTGTATAGAATATAAAAACAGAAACGTACATATCCTTCTGGGTGTAATTTTATAAGAAACTTTTTCCTTTTGAAACTAATTTTGCGTATTTTTGCCCATGAAAAGGTATTTATTTTTGTGTAATGTTGAAAAACAATAATACCCATATGTGCCACAGCCAAATTAAGAGGCACATTCTCCTGATCTTTAGTGGGATGCATTTTTATGCCATAAAGTTCACATCTACGAGCAGTTTCTAGGAGGTTTAGGTCAGCTTCTCCTGGAGATTGACCTCTGAAAAAGGACAATTATAATCATTTATAGTTAAAAGGCACTTGAAACTACACATCTAACATGTATAAAAACGCTGAATTAGTTTTTTATACACTAGGTCTCATCAGAACTCCGGAAAAATTAATCACTCAGTGATATACTTAAATATGAGGATTATGACCTTACCGAAAGTCCTAACCGCTCCGGCAAGGACAACGATGACGCTTGTCGCGTGATACTGCCAGAGCATCCCCATTGCACCCTCCATGTGTGATCACATCATATCCGCATATTCTTCATGTGAATACATTGGTTTTTGTTTGATATTTTTATATATTTGATTATTTTTGTATTTTATGGTAATACTGGGTAATACTTCGCCGATCGAACGCTAACAAGTTCCGATTATTACTCATCATTACGAACAATCAGCTATTGCGAAGGTCACGAATAGGTATATGTGTTTCGTCAGTAGACGCTTACGATAACGAAAGACGATAAGATACCGCAGCTGTAAAATTGTTAACTGTTTTCAATCATTGGCGGCTCGTCAACTGGAGTACTTTTTACGCATACTTTTTACATCCGCTACGGTGTGGTGCCATCACAATATGTACTCTACAGTGCCTCCAGATGTTACATTTTTAATATTCCGGAATAGTGATCAGACATAGTGTATAAGTACAAAATTTATCGTTTTGAGGAAACCTGTATCCTAAAGAGCGCGTCCCCAGGGAGAAACCTACTGATTATTTCGTAGGACATTACATTAAAAAACTTCTGCAGCGAGCTCTTTCGGCGTAACAGTAGATATATTTCAACATATTATATTATTAATTATTCTAGTTAAAAAGTTAACTAAAGCTACAAAAATCATAAATGGTTTAAAAAAGCTTTTCGAGCGGAATCTAGTCATACTGGATATGCGTACATTCCATTAACAAACTATACTTTACGTATTATATAAAAAAAAATGCATAACTATTAAGATTAAGAAGCAAGTTTTGGGCAATTCTTATTCGTCTTTTGCACTAAGTAGTTTTTAGAGGAGAAAAAGAAAGCGTTACACTTATAAATAAATAATGAAAAGTTACATGTGCTTTTTATGATTTTCCATTATTTTCCTCTCAATTTCTTGGTCTTGATGGGGGACAAACTTATAACTGGTCAAGTAGGTATGATCAGGATAGTCTTCTGCTACAAAATCTCCGCATTCGGCTTGTACGATATAACTGGCCATAAGAGCAGCTGTGTTGTCATTACACTGTAGGTGACCCTGCGCAAGATCCCGTTTAACTTGTAAACAAAATAAGTATCTAGTGTACTCTTCCTCTAATTGGCTGGGATCAGGTGT
This sequence comes from Agrilus planipennis, assembly GCF_000699045.2. Taxonomy (NCBI): domain Eukaryota; kingdom Metazoa; phylum Arthropoda; class Insecta; order Coleoptera; family Buprestidae; genus Agrilus; species Agrilus planipennis. The sequence goes on from NW_020438933.1 coordinate 1,177,317, forward strand.
ATAAAATTTTACACAAAAGTGAAGCAAAGGGTCAACAAGCGAAAGACCCAACTGTCTGGACACAGGTTTTTGCAAATCTAACCAGTACTAGAAATAAAAAATTTGTTAAAAACAATATATTACATAATTTGCACTTAGCTAATAACATACTAAATATTTTATTTGTACACATAATAAGTGAAAAAAAAAAAAGAAAATGAACATTCCTTGTTTGTCTTACAGGGTGAGTCGGGCCTGTTTGGGAATGGCATTACAAAAAAGGTAGAGGTAGGATAGGTGGGTTAGGGCCGTCAATGTTTTGAATATAGATAGTGCGAAGTTGCTTTTTCTTGCGTATTACCAAAATAAGGAAGGTATTGTCCATTTGTCGTTTTGTTTACACCACGCTATAATAACTATCCAGGCATTAAAAGAAAGGTGAAGTGACCGCAGTACCACTAAAAATGATGAAAAATGCTATGAGCAGTTTTACAACGAGACTGCAAGAATGTGTACGA
>NW_020438933.1:1179737-1190374 GCF_000699045.2 Agrilus planipennis
AGGCCTGGACAACAATAGCTCAGGAATGCATACATAAATATAATGACACTGTACATTGTGTCACCGGATTCACCCCAAGGTATTTATTGAATGGAACAGATGCTCAAATTTTACCAAACGAATTAAAAGAAACAATATCGAAAGATGATTGGATAAAGGATAAAAAGGAAGCACTTCAAAATACAATCAAATCACATGCCTATAACAAACATTTGTATGACAAAAATCGTATAAAATATGACTTTAACGTAGACAAGGTTTATGTTGAAAATGGAAATAAACTTAACAGGAAAAAACTAGATGAACTGAGAATCGGACCTTTTGAAATTATAGAAAAAGTATCTTCTACAATATATACGATAAACACAGGAAGGAAAAAATCAGAATCAAGTCTATTTCACGTATCAAAGCTCATCCCGGCTCCTATATATGATGGATGTTCTTAAAATTTTATATATGTAAAATTTTCAGGAAAATTTTCCGTCCCAGGGGGGGAGATGTAAAGAAAATGTATTTCTTTAATTAGATTTAAACGTCGCGCCCAATCAAGTTTATCCATTAGTCCGTAGGGGGAGAGCGCGTAGCAGGAAAATCGTAATAGAAAACACGAGCGCGACGTGGCAGTCAAGAATAAGCACGAAGTGCAATAGATAGATTAATCGTAATTAAATCCAAAGATTGTAAACCCAAAATTGTAAAAGGGAACGACAGTGATAATTATAAACCTTAGTGTCGTTTCTTTGTTTTACAGGTAGGAATTTATATCCAAGTTGTTTTTGTGAAATTTCAAGTGTTTAAAAAAATAATAAAATTCTTTGTTTTACAGAGCAACACATGAGTTTATTATAGTTCCCAAATTATCAAAATAATAACATAATATACATACTAGAGTGGGTGAATCGGCTTGTGAGTTTCGACGATTTAGGGAGCCGGACCAAAGGTTCAACCATAATGGTGGGGTTCGTTAGGAAAAACCAGACTAAGACAAGTCAAGTGTAATATTTCACGAGTAAAAGCGTGAAATGTTAGGACAATGACACAAGTCGGGAAATTAGAAAATATGAAAGTTGAAATGAATAGATTAGAATTAGATATAGTATACATTAGTGAAGTCCGTTGGTCAGAGACTTCTGGAGTGGAGACTTAGAATAATACATACACGATCGGTGGAAGGTAATGCGGGGTTGGAATTGTAATGCGTAGGTAAGCAGAACAGCGTATAGGAAGTTATTTTTAAACACGCGATAGGATAGTTATGGTTAAACTAAACTTGAAACTGATAAAAACGGTAATAGTGCAGGTCTACATGCCTACATCATCTTACAATGATGAAGACGTAGAAGCGATTTATGCAGATATAGAAAACGTGTTAAATGTAGTGAGAGGGCAGGAAAACCTAATAGTTGTAGGAAACTACAACGCAGTAGTAGGTGAAGGTAAAGACGATGCAATAGCGGGTTCTTCTACATTAAGGAATAGAAATGATGGTTAGACTGATAGAATTTTGCGTTAAACATAACTTAACCGTCGCGAATACTTTATTCAACCATCACGTTAAGAGGCACTATACGTGGAAGATACCAGGTGATCTAGAGAGATATCAGTAAGATAAACGGCATCTACCTGAGATCCCCCAAGCAGTGCTTCATATAAAAATTGCTCGTAAATTAATAAATTCGAGAGAGTCGATCTACGGTTAGTGAAACCGTGTTGCTAGTCAATGATAACAGACTTTACTTGCTCACCTAACTTATCACAAAGTAACCGATCGAGAAGTTTAGGTACAGAGTTCATAATTGAAATTGGTCGATAATTTTTCGCTGCATTCCTACTTCCACTATTTTAGGAGTTACATGTGCTTGCTTCCAAATTTTAGGAACGTATCCTTCCCTTAGAGACCTATTAATGAACGATGTTATGGGCCTAAACAGGGCCGATTTACACCTGTTACCAGGATGATTGGTGGTATTTCGTCCGGGCCAGCCCCTTAATGAGGTTTAATTACGTTAATACCTCTTGAGACATCTGCCTCGTCAATTGTTATTTTCTCCAAAGAAGAATAAAAGTACTCTAATAGGAGATTTGACAAAGTATTTGGATTTTCATAGGGCATTTGATTCAGTGAACCATTCGAGATTGTTAAAAAAAATGTATATTACGGCAAAAATGGTTAATTATTAAATTGCATTGGTAGTTATTTAAATGACAGATATCAGATGGTTAGGTATAAGAATCTTAGAATTGGTGTGGTCTCGGGGGTGCCACAAGGTTCACACCTGGGTCTACTTCTCTTCAATTTGTATATAAGTGACATAAGTAAATGTTTTTAAAAATTTTAATTGGTTTTAATGCCGATGACATAAAGGCGTACAAAAGTGTGTCCTCTATCAGCGATGGTTTGGTTTGCAAGAGGACCTTAATAGGGTTTCTAGATGGTTCAATGAAAGCGGACTTATACTTAATTTGTTGTGAAAGACAGGGGGGGTGTGGTTCGACGAATGTCTTAACATTAATGCTCGTATGGATTATGCTATGAATAGATCATTTAATTAATCTGTTTTATAAAAATACAGGGCTGACGTTATTATGGAAGTAGTATTTATAGATCAGGAAAGGTACAAAATGCAATCTAACTATTAAGAAAGGAATCGATATAATCTCTGAATTGCAATTATTTGCAACTTCGTCCAACAATTATAATCCCAAAGTTATATACTTTTTGAATATTATAACATTATGAATACATTTAAAGTAAATACAGATGAGATTGGTTTAGGTAATTTAAAGCATTATTATACATTATACAATCATTATAATATAAGGGGTTCCAAACGATTTGTAACTCCGAACATGACCTCAAATTTTTTCTTAAATGCTCCGCTATATAGACTATGTATCGAAGCTAACAGATGTATAGGAGACTCGGATTTCAGTGTGAACTCATTATTCTCATTTAAGAAGTCCTTACAGGAACTGATCTTTTGTGAATGATTATTGTTGTTGATTTACATACTGTACGTTAATTATCCTTGTATCCGGTACCTGTTTATAACTAAATAAATAAAATAAATATAAAAGTCCTTGAACAAGCCAAGAACTGTATCAAGAAATTGAATATCAAAACTGATTTAATTAAATAGCAAACAATAACAAAATTATTATTATATATGAGGAAAAGAAGCATCTAAATTTAGTTGTAGATAAATCATTTATCGAAGATTCTCGATACAAAAACTAAGGTAGGAAGAATGAAGAAAGTACTACTTAACATGATAGGAGTTGTAAGTGGAAGATAAACTGGACCATAATTGTATTTTGGACCTAGTAGAGAAAAATGGCCTGTAAGAAGGGCATATCCAAACCAATCACGTTTTTAAGCCAAATAAGCAGAATATTACCTCAGTAAACGTGGAAGTAACCAAATATGCGTACATACAAATCACGGCTAAAGGCTTCTTGGATTAAAATGGCAACAGTGTGGGGTACTATAAGAATTCAATTTACCGAGATGCCACAATTACTGCCACTGCTACCACAACAAGAAAAAATATAAAAACAATACCCAATGTGTAAATTGTGCGAAAAATCATGAAACTGATAAGTGTAATAGTAAAAATGTTAGCCGTATATTATATGTAGACTATAATTCAAAATTTAAGCTGAACTTAAAAACGAACCATAAAACAAATGACATTAGAAACTGAAACTTATAAGTGGCTACTGGAGAGACATCGCTAAGATAAGATTATCCTTAGTCTGGGTTGGTTAAGTAAATCAAAAAATGACAGTTGAAAATATCACAAACAATGAGGATGTAGAAACGCAAGAAACAGTTCCAGACTATCGGAAAAGTATTAAATGCAAGTGAATAAGTATAATACTGATAAATATAAGAAGCTTAAATGCAAACAGAATGTACATACAGGAATACTTATCATTAATAGAAGAAAACCTCATTGAATACAAGCTTTTTGAACAAGGCTATTTACTTAAATAAACCTACGCCGCATATTATAAACTGGTAGTAACATACAACTAGCGCCGGGGCGTAATCTGTGTTGGCATGGCTATTCATAAAATTCTAATTTATTTATATTTAATAATAATTTAAGTGATTAAAATAAGTATTTTTAAGTGAGATTCAATAATTAATGTATTAATTAGTAATCTTGATACTATGAAGATTTCCGGAACAAGGTTTTCTTCAAAAAAATCTACAAGTAAAAAACTTTACAGTATTGACGTTATTAGTCCAGAGTGTTCAAAATTTTGACATTTAGGAGTCGATTCAGTAAATTCAAGAACTTGATTTACCCATAAAAACATTTTAATTACTTGTTATAAAAATATAAAATTGGGAGACAACTGAGCTGACAGCCTGGGAGTAGTTATATTAATAGCCAGGAGATCGCGTGTCATCACAAATCAGTTGTCAATAAGAACAACTTCTAGTCCTGCGAAAATATCCGGGTTGTATAGGTGCTCAGTTCAAAATTATAGTAACTTTAGATTCAACTAAGAAGTTGGATGTGGCCAGACGGACCATTGACTTTAAAAAATTATTGATTGGAATAATATTTGAAATTATATATGTGGCTTACTGTCACGCAGTGAAGTTTTAAGGAAACTCAAAAAACCATTTTAGACTTTAAAACATATTTCAAAGTTAACTAAATATTTCTATATATATATATAATTATAACAATGCTATTCTTTCCAAATTCATAAAACAGATATCGAGTTCATTTACTTGTAAGATAAGCGTATTTGGCATTCCGCAGCAACGGAGCGAAAAGAATTATCAAGTACAAGCAGAAATTGACGCTAATTCGATAGTTCTGATTATTGTGAAAATTATTGAACTTCACGATGTCATCGAAAAGGACTTCGTCAGTTTTTTCGTTAAATTAGCTAAACCAAAGAAACTTCTAGAACCAATAAGTGACCCATGTTGAACTATGTACAAATAATCACTGGTTCATCAAAAAAGTTTAGCGCGTGAACGGGGATCGATAATGTAATCGCCATCAGTCGACTCTGGAACGAGAAAATTCTACTCTTAAGAGAGTAACTAGTGGGAAACTCCAAGTGTTGGTGACACTACCTCCTGAATGACGATGATTACAACGCTCCTATCAATGTAAGTAATCTTAACTTTTTCGGTGTGTTGATCTACGTTGAGAGAAACATCCTTTTTATGAACGTTTCTGTTCAATTCTTCATATCATTTATTATAATAAAGTTGTTATTGTTTTTTCAATCTTGTCGTTCTTATCATCTTAATACCTTACCCCAGTCACGCCAAAATAATCAAGATGCACTATAATCAGTTAATTAAAGTCAATAATTAACAAAAACAAAGTAACAAAATACCGCCGCGACATGTATGATGGAGACACCGTTTCTAAATTTATTGTGACATATATGGTGGAGGCGCCGATTTCTCTCAATTGTAGATCGATTCACTTATTTATACATTTTTTCACTTACATTTTATTTTTTTATTTGCTTGTTTTAATTATTTCAATTAAATCCATTCTGATAATTTTAATTTCACTCTTATTTTTAATTAGTTCCTTAATTTTGTTCACTACACACACCTATAACTAATTTCTTTGTGTATTTGATGAAACTCACTTTTCACTTTATGTTTGAAACCTTCCGAATTCGGAACAAACAAAATAGCTCAAACTCCAACGCCAAAACACGTGAAGTGAACTTCAGTCCCTGAAGAAGGTAACCTTGTTACCGAAAAGTGCTTCGGACAACTAAAGTGTCGTGTTTTGGCGTTGGGGTTTCAGCTATTTTGTTTGTTCTACCAAATCTTCATTTTTCTGAATTCGGATTTAATTTCGGAGCGAAATAAGGTGTGTCACGCAACTAAATATCGCCACGTCACTTATCTTTTTTAATAATTCTTCTAAGCACAAATTTTTCTATTTATCGACACAGTAATTGACAAAGACAGTCTTAGTCTAGCCAAAATGCAAAACTACCAGACCAAGACCAATTTTGTATACCACTAGTATGGCCAGATCATGCATTCAGAGAAAGAAATACTATGCTGAATGGAGAGCTAACCCAAACAACATAGAAAAGCTAAAGATGTATAAAAACTGCAGTACAATCGTAATGTTTTGTATGGTGCTAAAAAGTTATGAAATGAATAAGATCAAAAAATGCGGATTGTAAGAACCTACGAACTATGTTAGAATAAAACTTCATGTCTCAAAATAAAAAAATTAAAATTGAAAATATTAAACTAGGAGATGAAAAGGGAATAATAAATGAGCTTATAAAGATAGCTAATGCATATAACAACTGGAGTTGTTCCACTAATATCTATCTCGTTAGACAAAATTAAAAAAAAAATTACTATTATAGACTGTCCGAAAAAAAAACAATTTTTTAAAGTCTACAAATGATAGGGGACATATTTACTGCTAAGAACTACAGAACAATGTATTAAATAACATGGATAACACATTAATGCATATTTAAACATTAACATTAGTTTGCTCAAAAAAACAGTTTCTCAGACAACTTTATATAATCTGTCATTCATTTCAAAAGAAGGCAATATTCTACAATATTTTAAAAGTTTATTGACAGACGGTTTTCTCGAGCACAAGATTTTATCAGAGTAATATTAATTTGGATAAAAATCATGTAACTTGAGTTTTTGGCAGTCTAACAAATTCATTTTTGTGTATCAAGATCACTTAATAAAATTTGTTGTTTTAAGGCCACTCAAATTGAAACAAGCTTACACATACAAACAATATATTTACCCTACTTGGCGCTCCTGCAATTCTCTAGTCCGACAACGGCAGAAAATTTTCCAACCGAATTATTGAAAACTTAAAAGAATATTGGCCTACATTAAAAATTATCCGTGGTAAACTGAAGGTTTGTAGAAAATCATACAGGACCTTACCGGGAATGAAGAGGATCCCAAAGTCTTTGCATGTGAACTCTCTAGGCTGAACACGGAACCAAGCCATGTTTTTAACAACGATTCAGATCAATGCGAAACACTTAACCTCCACCTTGCGTTCGAAACAAATGCAGCGTCAAAAATTCAAAAGCACTAGAAAATCGTCAAAGTGCTAATAAAAACTTACAACAGGCCGCAAAAATTATGAAATCGAGTGACAAGAAGTTTCCACCTGTACCTATTGGCACTTCTGTACGGGTTGCAGTACCAGAGGTTGATAAAAGACGTGGTGATACCCTAATATTATAGGTGTAGTCTTGGTTAAAACTGAAGATAAACTCTATCAAATTGGTACCAAGGACGGAATCATAAAACAATTATGTTCTAAGTGTCGGTTCAATGTTTCTCCGAGAGTTCTTTTAGATGTACAGGATGTTCTGAGTACGGAAATTGCACTTATGTTCAGTTGCAAACCTACAATCAACTGGAACCGGCCAAGGATTCAAAAAGTGCCTTTGCAAGAAGAACTGTAGTACAGCAAGATGTTTGTACTATAAAAATAAACTATTGTATACTTCCAAATGCCATTCCAGCTTACCCTGCAAAAATAAATAAGTTCTTCAGCTGAAGTATTAACGGATTTGTCATGTGACGGCGAACGCTATTTTGCTGTCATATGATGACAGCCACATATGCAACCTACTTCATATATATTTTAATAAACAAATAGAGACTTTTACTTTTATATTGTGATGTAGAACTACTTAAATGACAGACTACAGTACAATACCAAAATTTCATACAATTCCTAGGACATGTATACATTTTACAAGTTCAACCGCGTCTGCCTACATCTAAAACATTGCGAATTGGTATGCCAATAGTTTTAACTGTCATATTTGTTTTAAAGATTTACACCGTTCAAAAGGGAGACTAAAAAATTGTTCCTAATTACGGAAACAAAATTTATTCTTAGCAGTCTGTTGCAATTGTTGCAAGTTACATGATGTTTATACAAATTAATACTACTATGGTAAAACCTTGCGGTCGAGAAAACCGTCTGTCAATAAACATTTAAAATATTGTAGAATATTGCCTTCTATTGAAATGAATGGCAGACTATAAAATGTTGTTCTGAGAAGCTGAGCAGACTAATGTTAATGTTTAAATATGTATTAGTGCGTTAAACGTGTTACTTAATACATTATTCTGTAGCTTGTGGCTGTATATGTGTCCCCTACAGATAAATGATTTATCCGTTTTTTATTTTGTATTTTATATTTTGAAGTTATGGAATACTAACAAGCACATTTTTGAAGCCATATAGAATCAAACAATGTATACCTACAAAGAATTAGTGCTTGCAACAACTAATAGCTAGCGTTGAGTCGCGTACAATCACCAAGCCTATGCCTATATTGACGTAACGTCTGGCCACGCCCCTTTTCCCCAGAAGAGGCATTTTGTAATTGTTTTTAAGACACTAAATGTGCGAATAAAATTTTGATTTTTTGCAGATCTCTAAATTTTTCACTTGAACATTCGATTTATGAATTTAAAAAAAAAATTGCTGAACAAGCCCATTGGCTGCAGGAATTCGCAACACACTGTAAGTCTCGCATGCCTTGTTTACGTAATCATCAATCCTACTCATTTTAATATTGTTTCCTTCTTACCTTGCTTCTGTTTGATTTAATTGTAATATGGCAAACACAGAGAGTGATAATCGCATTAGACAATTAGTCAGAAAACGTGGTTCAATAAAAAGCAAGCTTACAAGCTTCACTAAATATTTAGGTTCACTAGGTGATAGTCCAGATCTTCTTTAGGTTCTTCAGTTAGGTACTAGAACGACATGAATGCCAGACGATTTCAAATTATTTGAACTAATACAAGACTAATTAAAATTGTTGATTTCGGATAACGATTTTGAGTTACAATTATCTCATAGAAACAGTTTTGAAGACGAGTATTTTAAAGTTCGTCTATGGCACAGAAAGTCATTAGTACCAATCAGCAAGGAAAATTAATTGATAATCACATAAACTACTGATAATACCTCACCTAGCACACCATCCATATCTGAATCTTTACAACCTACTAATGATATTCATATTAAATTACCCACTATGGAACTATCTAAATTCTTTTAAATCAGCTTTTCACGACAACCCCAATTTTCTCTATACCTACGGTCCTGCTTAACAGGAAAGGGTGCTGACAAAAATTGAATCTCTTTAAGCTTCAGCCGCCATTTATTTAATAGTTTGGTTGATCCTAGAAAAAATATTATGATGATCCAAAGGCGGACATAAACAATAGAGTCAAAGCATTCAGGGGATATGATCTTTACTTGTCAAGTACCGGTCATCAAAAAATAACTAAATGCTATGTAGCCGAACACTCAAACAAATCCTTAATGAATGTGACTACAATGGAAAAAGAAGTTTCAGGATTTCGGACATCTGAATACCTCCATTGATGAATCCCTACAAAGTTACCGATGCAGATTTTGAAACTAGCTACCATGTAGAACCACTTAACAGTAGAAGCAACGCCTGAATTTGAAACATCATCTAGTCAAGATGGTGCAGCCACTCGACTACATAATCACCCAGAATTTTATGTGGAGTTTAGTACGTCGTTTTTGGTCTTTGTTTATCTTCCTATTTCATCGCTTTGTAGCTTAACTGTTCTTTTCAGAGCTCCTCCATCGTTATTTAATTTTTTTGATAAGTTACTGTGATGTGTTAATCCTATGAAAATGATAGCATAACGTTTAACAATTAAATCCGCAATCTCAGAACTTGGTTTTGAAGCTGTTTCATTATTTAGATAAGGAGAAAAAAAACGGCGGTCAGTTGCTCTTTGTAAACTGTGTTCATGAAAGATTTTTAGAAGCACTTGCCATTAGTTTGAGCACGATAACTAGGATTAAACAGAAAAGTGAAGGTGGAATACCTGCAAAAAAAACTAGACAGTGTAGGAAGTCTAAAACGTCTGGTTATTTCAACGTTATAATTTACGTTTCGATCCATGTGGATGGTTTATATTACTTTATTGGAATAAATTTGAATTTTTACTAAACTAGATTTCATTAACTTTGGCATATCAAAAATATACCGTCGACAATTGACAGCTACCTCAAATGTTAAAAATCGGAACCTTATCTTTTGTTTCTCTATGTCAAGAAAATCATGGTGGACGAAGGCAAAAAGGATTTAACGGAATCTGATTTTTTATAGAAGTTATGATTTCCTATAATTAGGGTTGTGGTAGGGATTTTTTTTATAAATTAAATTAGCACCGACACTATTCATTGTAGGAATAGAAGCTGATTATCAAAGTTACCTTAAAATTTTGTGTTTCATTTTCAATAATTGTTATTTTTTAATTTGATTCGACTGATTGAACTAAGTAGTGATATTTACGATATTTACAAAGTTCTGCCCATCGCATACCTGCAACGATTTTCTTTATCTTAATACCAGCTATGCAAATTTAGCACCTCATCGAAAGATTTGTGACATGATAATGCCCTTAATCGATAGGCCTCCGTTAGGTCAGATAAGGGCAAATATTTTTTTCGTTAAATCTATTGCTTTTTCTTTTTAATTTTTTTATAAAAATTTAAAAGCAATTTTAGCACCTCATACATGATCAAATAGTCGTTTTTTAACAATTTTTATTGCTTTTTTTT
>NW_020438933.1:1191195-1197461 GCF_000699045.2 Agrilus planipennis
AGGAGATCGGGCTGAAACTATAGCTACAAGCTATCCAAGGATGGTACTATAGAATGTCACCTCAAGGTAGGCCTAGTGGCGTCATCTCTTGGTTAGGCCGGAAACTTATCAATCCACCCTCGTATTGCCCGCATTGACCTTTCCGAATTGAATTTTATTTGAATTATAGTGTATGAAAATTGTCAAAATAATCAACTTTCAACCCCCATAACTTTTTATGGGTGTGAGACCGCCGCAAATTTTTTATGGGGTTTTACTCAGGTGACCACCCTCTTTCGATCCCCCACCTTTACCAATTATTATATGGATTCCTATTAATCTATTTCATTTAATCCATTTCAATTAATTAATGATTGATCCTTTAATTTTTTGATATCAATGAATTACTTTTCTTTGTTTTTTAGACTTTGATACTATATATAACGAATTATTTTAGTTTTATGCAATTTATTAAAAATATTCTTTTAAATCAAATAGCATTTTCAGGATTCCACATGTCGCTTACGATCAGCTGGTGATTTCCATTATAGAGGGTAGAGATAGTAAATGATTACATTAATTATACTTTTACGAAAGTTGCTGCTCAACTAAGTAGTTAAACAACCAACTCAAATATAACACAATTTGAATATATAGAATAGACACAATTTTAATTAATTTATAATTATTAATACAACATTAAAAACGAATACTGGTAAAAATTATGGATCAATATTGACCTAACGATAAAGAATAAAAATAAAATATTATAACTATTTGATCATGACTGAGGTGTTAAGATACGAAATTTTTAATAAAACATTTTAAAAAAATTGAAAATGTGGCTCCTAACGAAAAAAACATTGGGCCTGAACTGACCTAACGAAAACCTTCGATTAAGGTCACTATCACCTCGCAAATCTTTCGATAAGGTGCTAAATTTACACACCTCTTAAATCTATTTTAAGCAATACAAATGTTTCCCATAAAATAGTCCAATAACTTCTGTCATCATCTACCGGTCTACAAGTGTACTGGTTGCTATAAAATACAGTGACAAGCAATAAGCAGTAATGAAGAGAAAGGTAACCACATTTTGCAGAAATTAATTATGTAATTAAAAATCCGCATGTTTGTTTTACTTCAATGCAAGTCAAGAAAGTGATAATTATATCTGATAAGTGCATTATTTTCATATATGTTCTGTTAAAATATAACTTTTGATTTACTATCCGTAAAAATAGTATCCACTACCATAATAATAAATGTCTTTACAAATATATTCCCATGTAAATATTTTTCTTGTTGCTGTCTTGGCGATATGAGTTAAATGTATTCCGGGCTATCAAAGCTCAATAAAAAATAGATATTCTTTTTAATTTAACAAACATATGTATCACGAATTGCTTTGATGGCACATTGAGATTCTTGGGTTATTAAAAAGTAATTGACACTATAACCAAAACTACCGAAAATCTCATACAATTTAAAACTAGCGAAAGATTCATAATATAGGTATTACGTATTATCCTAGTTAAGATCTCATATTCCTAACAACATTACTTTATACACCTCAAGAGTTTAATATGAAAATTTATAAAAAGCATACATTGTAGGTCTCATAGCAAAACCAATTCTGTTGAAGAATCACACTATAAAGTCAGGTCAATCTGATAATTGTGCCTAGTGTTAATTTCAAATGGTTAATGTTATCAGAATAATTGTATTCCATACTTCACTTCCCTGCAAACTACACAACCATCTAATAACTTTTACAAGTAAAATTTAAAAACTTATTTACACAATAAATTCGGTCATTAAGTTGTATGATAAATAACATTTGCCTGATGAGAGAAATCGAGTAGACAACCACATGACTGATCCAGAACTATTTGCTTACACAAATGTCACTTCCCTATAATAATCATTTGCCTAGGTCATTTACGTATGGACATATTTACACTACTCAATATTTGTAGGACAATAATTATGCTATTAAAAAACAACCAGACTCGGAATACATGTAGACCAATATAAAATCATTAAAATATGGTAAATATTACAAACAAATTACACTACAGACAAGGCCAAAAATAAATGAACACATCTTTGTAAAATAAAATTAGTACAGACACGTATATTATGCATATTTCGAGCAATTTCAATATCCCACCCAATCCTCCATCAACAATTTTATTCGTGTTTACAATACATAAACACTAATTTTAATATAGCTTACCTATTACTGTAAAACAATTAAAAATAGTAAGAATTGTTTCCATTCAAGTAAAAACACTTCTGTAACCATGAACTACACACCCATTCACCCATTACAGTTGTTTCGCAACATAGATGCCATTTTCTAAACTATTCTACACCATAGACCATAGAGAAATCTCTGTTCGGGAAATCAGGATGAGCTTCCTAATTGTAGTTGTGAATATTGGCAGCACAAAGTGACACAAACAGGATGCTCGTTGGAACACAGTAGTTTGATATGCAATCAGTAGGTGGCGTAAAATATTACGCAAATCATTTTTTTTAGTAGGTTATCCTGTATTTTCATGGAATTATTTAGTTCATAGTGCGCAACACCGATGACTATGGTACATCAATTGAACTGTAACTTATCTATGCTGTATACCCTAGACTAGCTGTATACTCTACCCGTAATTGGGAAGACAACCTTTATAAAGTTGTATTGGATATTGGCAGACCCATAGACATATATTAATGGATGTGCCTTAGCTGTATGTATTGTAACAATTTCTTGGCTGAAAAAGTGAGGGAGATGGCGTATGGTTTCGGACAAGTGCTATCTCTATTCGTTCCATCTCTTTCTTTTATTGTACCACAATTCTGACCACTAAGGCATGTCCATTAGTAAACGTCGATGGGCAGACCCTTAACCGCCTTAGTAGTTAAGAGAGTTAGTGTATCTCTAATCCTCTTATCTTTGCTCTAATGTAATCTATGGTAACCGCTGAGATGAAAGACACAGAACACAAAGACAGAAAGCTATGACAGAAAGAACCTACGTTAAGAATCGTAAGCCTCCGTAACATTTGCACAAATTGGGAAATAATTTTACTTTTGCCGCCTTTTTATTCGAATTCAAATAAATGAATTCCAACTTCTTTAGCAGTAGTTTATAACTTTATTACTGCCGTTATATTGGGCAAGGTTTCAAATAAACAGGAAGTATGAAATAAAAAATTATTCTGTATCCACATAAAATGCAAATACTTTATTAATATAAATGTTAAATATGACTTTTCATTAAATTCACCATAACTACCTGAGTTACAACACTTTTATCTATTTTTATTGTGTTAAGTTGGTGAGCTTTATCATATATATTTGCGTTGCGTCTTTCCATGCTCAATATTATTTGCCACATTTTTTTATTATTTACAGTAACCATCACAGGATAAATACAATTATAAGCATTCAAAATTTCAAAATTTCTTCAAAATTCTATACTACTGTTTATAGTATACAGCAACAATCACACGATAAACAGAAATATTACAATTTTTTCTTTAGAAAAAGCCTTTTATATTCACTACTAAAACAAAGTGTGTAAATCTTTGTTTAACCCTTAATTACTGGCAAGGGGACAAAGCATTTTCGGATTAAAAAATGGAACACTTAAAGCGGCCCGATTCCTTCCGCGCTTTCGCTAGCTTCATAACGCGTGTGTAACTGTGTAAGGCCAGAGAAGAGAGCCTAGACTAGGTAAATAGATGTAAAACTCTCGAAATTTGGACGATAGTAGTGACATCTAAGTTTACCCCACGTAAGTTTTTAAATTTTTTAAATTACCAAAATCGACCTTACCGACATACTAGACGACATCCATTTTACTGAAACGACAACAGATGACGCGACGGCGGTTGCGATTATCGGAGGAATTCCCCAGTAGTTGTGGCGTTATTGAGCAGTAGTGAGTAGTTTCACAACTTGTAATATTTTAAAATTTTTGTGAAAAGTACTTCAATCATGCTTTACAATAACTAAAGAAAGGATGTTTTCTGCCCAACACAGAAAAACCGTGATGTACAGTCTACACTATTACGGGGTCAAATTAATTTGAAATGTTCTACGTAGATTATACAGTTCCTGCAGGAGTTAAAGGTCAAGATGCCGCTTTCCATTTTCCTGAAGTAACAGCGGTTCCAACGAAAGTGGCAGGTATTGTAATTTGTTGTTGTGAAACTTAAGTTCTAAAAAAAATGTTTTGTAGAACTTCTTCTGGTAGAGGAATTGAAGCAGACGGAATTGCCCCATTAAAAGATGAAAAAGTACTGCATCCAGTGAAAACATATGACGGGAAAAGAAGAATTGTTTCAACTGCAGGTAGTTATGCAGATAACAGTTTCAAATATCCAAAACATATATAATTATTTGTTATAGAAAGTACACTCACAATGGACAATACAGAAGCTAGTATTTCTGCAGTTTCTGAATCGTTAGCATCCCCTGTAGAAGCAGGAAGCAGTACTAAATTAGGTAAAGAACAATTTCTTTGTTCATACAAATATACCTGTATTAGTATCTATGTTTTAATTAATTGATGTTTGCTATTTACTCGTATATTGTGCTAATTATATTTATTACTGCATTTATACTTTGTTATTAAATTTGTTAATTTTTTTTTTTTTTTTCAATTTCCATTTAAAACAAAAAAAATAAAATTTGGTGTAATTTTGAAATGCGCGCCTTTGGTTACGCTTAATAGTTTGATGTATAGATGGCAGTGAAATTCGAAGTTTTCTTTGCCAATACCATTTATATATATATTCGAAGTATCGTCTACTAATGTAAGGTAAACTTAGATGTCACTAGTATCGTTAAAATCTCGCGAGTTTTACATCTATTTCCTAGTCTAGGCAGATGAAGACGAACACCAGAAGCTTTCTTATCTGTAGTCATTAGTTGCTACATTCAACCTATGCAATCTACTGTAAATCTCTTATCTATAGTTACATTTGTAAATAGATGGCAAATAGTTTTAGAATTGAGGTGTTGTGTACTTCATCAAAATAAAGTATTACTTCCAAAATGAACTCAAAATCTGATGACACACATCAAGTTTGCCCAATTTGTTTCAAGAAATTTGCCATGGGTATTATCGAAGAACATGTAAATAAATGCATATTTTTGAACTCTAATGAAAACACGCTTAAACGTAAAAGAAATTTGTTACTTTCCTCTGAAACGAGCAATGTATCAGTTTCATCTCATGAACCATGTGCATCAAGTTTAACTGATAATTTAGAATGTAAAAATCAGCAAAGCAATAGTTTAATGGAAAAATCAATATCCTCTGTAACTGTGAAAGCGAAACTTTGCATTAATAATGTTCCACTAGCTAAGAAAATTAAGCCAAAACATTTAGAAGATTTTTATGGACAGAATCATGTTTTAGGAAAAAATACGTCTTTATATCATCTTTTGCAGAATAAAGAAATTCCTAATATGATATTATGGGGTCCACCAGGCTGTGGAAAAACTTGTTTAGCAGGTATAATAAATGAAATTTGCAATGAGAACCCCAAGCAGTTTAAGTTTGTTAATTTATGTGCTGCTTCCACAAACATTAAAGAAGTTAATAATGCAGTTGAAATAGCAAAAAATGAATTAAAATTTGGAAAAAAGACAATAATATTTATGGACGAAATACATAGATTCAATAAAAGACAACAAGATTCTTTTCTTTTATGTGTTGAAAATGGTGATATAACATTAATTGGAGCTACAACAGAAAATCCATCATTTTATATTAATTCTGCTCTTTTATCAAGATGTAGGGTAGTTGTTTTTGAGAAGTTGCAAACATCGGATCTTATGTTAATTTTAAAAAGAGCATTGCAGATACAAAATATTGGTGTGATTGATGATGAAAACAGTTGTAAGAATTTAGATAGGTGCGCAAGAATCATTAAGAATGAAATATATCTATTGTAATGTAATTAAAAGAATCATTATTTTAGATTGTTCGTAACCACTTCTGCTATTGAATGGCTAAGTAATATAAGTGATGGAGATGCTAGAATTGCAATAAATAATTTAGAATTAGTTTTGAAGGATAATAATCATGACAACAAGATTATCACAGTTGCTGATATAAAAGAAAGAGTAAAGGTATTTATTGGTTTCCTAATCAATCTATATGTGTTGAAAATTAGTTTGCCTTGTTGATTATATTGAATTTAAGTATTTCATGGCTTTGTGTCAGTCTGAGAATGGATTGTTACTCAAATTACAAAGAAATTTATATTATT
>NW_020438933.1:1198256-1224879 GCF_000699045.2 Agrilus planipennis
AATATCTCAAAAACTACTAGAGATAGGTATAGTGAACTATTAACAAAGTCTATATAAATTTAAACAAAGAAACCGAAAATGTATTTAAAACCTTATATCAGTAGAAAGGGCTTTCAATTTTGCATCGAACGGTAACATTTATTATGGGTCATTCCATTTGAAAAAAAAAGTTATTCGTCTTGTAAGATTGTTAAAAGTAGGTTTCGATATTTCTTGCTTTGAATAACGTACACATTTCAGCCATAGCAAAAAGGTTACGGGAATTCGTCCTAAAATGAACTGTCCAAACCGCAGGTTTTTAGCTTTTATGGTTTAGATGCTATTTGGTCTCATTCAAAGAGCTAAAATTATGTTTTTTTTCAAAAACAGTAGAATATCTCAAAAACTACTGGAGGTAGGTGTAGGGAATTATTAACAAAGTCTATCTAAATCTAAACAAAGAAACACACCAAAAATGTAAAAATGTGTATATAGGGTGTTCCATTTAAAATAACGAAGTTAGGTAGTGTCCAGAAGAAATGGAATACCCTGTATGACTGAATGTATTTTCTGTATATGCACCATACGAATCCAGGCCACTTATATAAAACATTCTTTTTATTAAATGTATAATAACTTAGTTATGGACCAAACCATCTTAGGTGGAACACCCTGTACCTGGGCTTTCTGTAAAATTTAAAAAATATTTTTCATGAATATTTTGTTTTTCTCATTAACAATTACGTATATAATAATGATCATAAAATATGTTGTTTATAACTTAAAGAGGTAACTTATTGTTATATTTTTATAAAAAAATTTAAAGATAACTTGAAAAATCAACCCTTATAACTTTTTAAAATGAATTCCATGTTTCCTAAACATGATAAACCTACGAAATTTTTACTGGAAAGCTCCTTTATCATACTCTACAACATATGTTTAAAGTTCATTTTTTATTTTTCCATTTTTTGAAAAGGAAAATACCCTTCTACCCACATATAATATTTGGGTCGAAATATATGTTGTATTGAAAGGGCTTTCCAATAAAAATTTCGTAGGTGGATCATGTTTAGAAAGCATGGATTTAATTAATTAATTGGGTCTCTTATGGTGCTCTTCCATGCTACTAAAACAAAAATTGCGCCGATGTTACTGCATCAGAAATAAAGGTGCTGGAATTGAGGAAACCTCAAATAGTATCTAAATAATAAAATTATTATCGGTGGTGTGTACATTCCTTCTAGAAGTGCGTGTGAGAACGAAGAACATGTAACATGCTTATTTTAATTGGAATGCTATATTTTTCATGACATTTTTAGAATCACCTAACGTTTCTAGATCGACTTTGATTATACAACTCTGTCTGAAAAATTAGTAGTTTTCTGAATACTTTGAGTTTTCTGAAAATTACATTCCCATGTCAAATAGCGGATTATTCAGCTAATTTTGAAACTGCCGTCGTCATATTGGGTGATCAGCTATCTCGTACCTATCTATATATCTGGCATTGTGCCCTTAGTAATGTAAATGTATACAGGATGTTGAAAATGTCGTGTCCAAGTTACAAAACTTCTAACATGTTTAAGTATTTTTTTCAAATGGAACACGCTATATATTATCTCGTCGGTGAACGTAGAATTGAATTTTGCGTCGATTGATATAAGGATTCTCTATACCTATCTGCAATAGTTTTTGAGTTATAAGAAATTTTTGAAAAAAGCCTACATTATTACGTTTTTAAATGCTTCATCATATTAGGCAAACATTGTTCTGCAGCGCTCTGTAATGCTGCATAATTGAATATTTGAAATTTACAATGGAACTTTAAATTGAGAGGGATATGTAGGAATACTAAGAAGGATTGTGTCTGCTGATTGTAATTAAAGGCCCTCGACTTTTTTGTAAAAAGTATGGTGTATGTTGTTACCTCTCTAGAACTAGAAGCAGGGGTAAGAAGAACATTCAGGGAATTAGACCCAATTCAAGTGGATTTCTTCAGTTGTGTGCTGCATTAATTGGCATAATTGTTCTGTTCGTTCTACATTTTTAAATCTTAAGGCTATCGAAACTAATATAAAACACCTGACAGCATTTAAGAACGTAATAATATGTTGTTTTTTTTCAAAAATTTTTATTATAGATAGGTATAGGGAATCCTTATATCAATCGACGTAGGATTCAATTTTACGTTTACTAGTGAAATAATATACAGGGTGTTCCATTTGAAAAAACAACAAGCGTCTTCTACGTTTTATACATTACACGGTCAAACCGGACCTTAATTATGTTTTTCTCGAAAACGGTGGATCTTCAGACATATAAATGTTTACCGTGAAGTGGGGTGAGATTGATTTCACAGGGCGAAATTGATTGCCCGGGACTGTTTCGAGTACATTCAAATTGTAGCGCTACGTTGATATTTGCACCCACCAAGTTACTGGCATTTTTAGTGCTAGTATGTCACATGCTGATTTAATCGGTTTGAACGGTGTTGAACTCTGCCATTTTTGACAGTGAGCCAAAGTGAACAGTGAAAAGTCGCTCATTTTTATGGGTGAACAACTTTTAATAATTGGGAAATAGTTCACACTTATTCAGCACTGTGGGCTCTAGAAGGAGATACTTCCATTTTTTGGGAAGGTTGCCTTTGAATTTATAGGTTAGTAAATGTTTTTATTTGTATATAATGACTTCGTAAATATAATGGGGTGAGATGGATCATACGAACCAACAGATGATCAATCTCACCCTGGTCCCTGCAAATCAACTGCTCCATATGAATAAATTAGTGAAATTGCTCTTATTACTGCAGATTGGTAGCAGAAGTTACGGAAATTTTTCACAAAAATAAACAGAAAATACTCTCAAAGACATAAATGGCGTCTTGTCTCTGCGTGCAACTGCCAGTGTGGTTTATGGTACTCTTCATAATAGATTTTATGGCCCAAGAAATAAAAGTGGTGGGCAAGCAGCATTGACTTCCAAAGAAGAACAGGCAATTTTGACCAGTATATTCAAATGCTCCAACTGCGTTTTTCCCGTAACACCATAAGATGTAAAAATGCTCAGAAAATTATTTGGATAAAACCGGAAATAAATAAATAAATAAAATCGTTTCTAGGGCAATTTGCCGAGCCCTGACTAGATCAATAGCTTTTTGAAAAGACATCACAATGCCTCTGAAAACAATTTGCCTTCAACATTTGTGTTAAACGAAGTAAGGTGACCCCTTGTTATGAATTAAAGACTATTCCAATAATCTGCGTGAGATACTGGAAGGAATTCCACCTGAGAACTTCTCCAACTATTACCAATCCAATGTTTCGGACGATCCAGGCAAGAAGTAGTGCATTTATTGTAGGGGTACAAAATAGCCGGAATAAGTCTGTAATCAATTGAAATCCGCAACATCCTTAATGACATTGCTATTACTCCCACCTTACTTGATATACAATGCTGAATTGTTATGGGATACGTGGACAACAAAAGGGCTTGAAGGGTATCCGTGTTGTGATTTGCTGTTTCGGGGGAGTCCCATACAAGCTTACAAGTCACGGATAGATATGTCCTCTTTCCACTAATGGTTTTCTACGTTTCCTGCCACACTTACAATGTCAGTCATTCATGTCATTCATTTTGCATGCACATGTACAGTTTGCAGTTCTGCTGGTGACTCATTTCACTATTTATTTGCTAGACTATATATAAAATTTACTTGACACTGTAAGAAGAATGCCATCCACTTGACATGTATAAATACTAACACAAAATATTGTTTAATTAAAAAAAGATGAAATTTCATAAAAAAAAGTATTTTTATTAATTTATTTATTTGAACATAAACCTGAACAATATAGGAAATATATAGGGTATAGTGTTTATAATCAATAGAAAAAAAAATAAGGCTGTTAATCCGTTAATTGCACCCGTTTTTTATGCATTCATTAGCTACAGGTTTCTCCTAGTTTTAACTCATTTAATTTTTACCTGGTTTATACTTGATCATAGCATATACAAATTGTACTGGGAGAATTGTTCTGTCGTTTTCCCTATGTTTTAACATTTAAACGGTTAAAATTCCGATAACTTCATTGTGTATACCGAATTGGAAATGTTTTGTAACGGCATTGTGTGATTGTGTATTTTGGCGCGACTTTTTTGAAGTGAAACTTCTTTACGCACGGTAGGGTAAGTTCGTTTCATGCGAATTGCTATGTAACGAAATCATGCAACGGATAGTCGAGGTCGTAGTGGGGATCGCTTGAGCCGCGAGCGCGCTTCAATGCGATTTTCGTTACAGGCATAAAGAGCATGTTACTTTTCACAATTTTGATGAATTCATAACAAATTAACAAATGGACACTTCCTAAAAAATGACATAAGTTAGTAAACAGTCAAAATGAATTAATTTTATTTCAGATTGAAAGGAAAACGTTTAAAAGATATATACGAAGAACCTATCAGTTGTCATGCTAATGATTCAAAAATAGTTTATTTGCAAAGAATGTTAAATTAGTTAGAATTTTGGAAAGAGCTTGATAGGTTTTCGAAAGGTTTAAGTTTACAAACATATACTTTACATCATACAATTTCCATATTTATTTTATTTATTTATTTATTTAAAAACCAGTAAATTTACATAAAGTAAATCCAACAGAGGTAAACGTAGTTACCTGTTCGTTGGACCGGTTATAAAAAAAATGGTATATAATAAATCTATAATAAGAAGTGANTACAGATGGCGTTTACTGCGCCATTTGCAGTATTTTCTAAAACGCACTGTTAAGACAGCAGGTAAAAGTTGGTCTGCGACGCGCTGATGAGATCCAAAAAGATCGAAATCGCGATCCGCGTCTGGCAGTTTCGGCAGAATACAGACCACTTCGAATTATTTTATTCGATTATGGTAACGTGCCTATCACGTTGAGGTTAGCTACGCCGGGATTCGTTTCAGCAAGTAGACATCCATATATTTAAATGGATTTTGTTGGAGCATACGTAATCCTAAAATGTAGCATCGTACTACAGACTATGTCCAGATTATTTGTATATGCACCTCCCCATGCTATTATTCCGTAGCTGGCGATACTATGGAATAGAGCATAGTATATCATTCTTAGAATCTCTGTTAATGGAATAGAGCATAGTATATCATTCTAAGAATGATATACTATGCTCTATTCCATAGTATATCATTCTTAGAATCTCTGTTAACATAAATTTAGATAAATAAATAAATAAATTTGTGAAATATAAAGATCAAGTACTTTGTCTTACTAATAATATATCTAATATGGGTTTCCCATCTCATATTAAAATCAAATATCAATCCTAGATATTTACATTCATTCATTCACTCTTTTTATTTTGGTTTCGTTAATTTGTATATTAATATTTTTTGGTACACTATCACGATAATTGCCGAAAGTAATATATACTGTTTTGTCAGTATTTAAGGACAACTTATTTAATGCTTACCAATCTGATACAGCAGCGAGATACCTATTCATTTTTATTTCAACCCCACTCCATGTTTTGTCAGTTGATATTACAGCTGTGTCATCAGCATATGATATAACCGAGTTTAAAGGCATGTTTATTAGTAGATCGTTTATATACAATATGAAAAGGAGTGATCCAAGTATTGTTCCTTGAGGAACTCCGATGGTTACATCCTGATATTCTCCGATGATTCCATTGATCTTCACACGCTGTTGTCTGTTATTGAGATAGTCCTTCATTAACTGATGAGGCAGGCCTCTGATGCCATAGTTGTATAATTTTTTAAGTAATATATCATGATCAACAGTATCAAAAGCTTTGGCTAAGTCTAGAAAAGTTATAGCTATAGGATTACTCTTATCTAGATTGTTGTATATTATATTACTTATGTGCTGCATTGCATCCTTGGTTCCTCTATTTTTCATAAAACCAAATTGCGTGTCTATAATTATTTTATGTTTTTTTACAAAACTTATAATTCTATTGTAGATGACTTTTTCAAAGATTTTTGCCAGATTTCAAATTAGGGATATAGGTGTGTAATTTGAAGTGTTATTTTTACTTTTAGTTTTGTGAATGGCTGTAATTTTCGCTCTTTTGAGTGCATCAGGCCACATCTCTTTATCAATACAGGTATTAATTATGTATGCTAAAGGTTCTGAAATATATTGTTGACGTTCTTTTAAGGTTTTGACGATAATACCATCAACTCCTCCATTTTTAAGTTCCATCTTAGATAGGATGTGCGAAATTTCGTCCATCTGAAGAAGATAGAGTGTATATTACTTGGCGGTAGTCTATTTTCAGTAGCAGCTGGTCGAATTATTTTATCACCCAAATCTTTGCCTATATTGCAGAAAAAAGTATTCTGGCTTTGTGTCAGTCTGAGAATGGATTGTTACTCAAATTACAAAGAAATTTATATTATTATATTATAATTATTTTCAGCTAAAATCAAATTCTTTGCTTCACACAATAAATCAATAATCAGCTGTAAAATATTACTTCAATATATACAGGATGTTCCACTTAGGGCGGTTTCGTCCATAACTCTGTTGTTATACACTTAATAATGTTTTTACAAAGATGATCTGGAATCATATGGCGCATATACAGAAAATACATTCAGTCATGCAGGGTATTCCATCTCTTCTGGACACTACCTAACTTCGTTATTTTAAATGGAACACCCTATATATACATTTTTACATTTTTGGTATGTTTCTTTGTTTAAATTTACATACAGTGTTAGTAATTCCCTACACCTACCTCCAGTAGTTTTTGAGATATTCTACTGTTTTTGAAAAAAAACATAATTTTAGCTCTTTGAATGAGACCAAATAGCATCTAAACCATAAAAGNTTTAAGTTCCATCTTAGATAGGATGTGCGAAATTTCGTCCATCTGAAGAAGATAGAGTGTATATTACTTGGCGGTAGTCTATTTTCAGTAGCAGCTGGTCGAATTATTTTATCACCCAAATCTTTGCCTATATTGCAGAAAAAAGTATTCATTTTATTAGCTATTTGAAGAGGATCAGTAATTTTTGACCCATCATCATTACATATATATTTAATATTATTATCTGCCTTGCAGTTTTTACCCAGCTTAATATTAACAAAATTGCATAGTTTTTTTAGATTATCACTATTCTTTTTTACTTGTTCCTTATCATACATTAGTTTTGCTACAAAGATTACCTTATTTAGTATTTTTAGGTACCTTTTGTATATTAATTTGGCCTGCTCATTATTATGATCAGCTTTCCACGTTTTATATAGGTCATCTTTATTTTTACATGATATTATTATGTCTTTTGTGATCCAGCTGCTCCTGGGTAACTGTTTACGTGATTTTTTTGAGTTCTGTATCTTTTCTGATAAATTAATACAATTTTTTATTTTCTTGACTAATTCATCAGTCGCAACATTAGGATTATCAATCACAAAAATTTCATTCCAATTTTCTTCTTTAGCTGCTTTTTGTAATTTTCTATAATCCATCATTTTGAATTTCTGCATCTGTTTTAAATTTCTTAATTTGTTAATTGATATGAGCAACGGATAATGATCCGTAAATGAGCTAATCATTTTTGCAGTTCGTATGCCAATGTTTTCAGACCTCACGAATACATTATCTATACATGTTCCAGTGTTGTTATCATTAGATGGTCTAGTTATACCCTGAAAACCTGGAATGTGGCCATTCTCTAGTAAGATGCTTAATAGCTCTTGAATGAAGCTATCAATTGTGAGAAGGTCTATATTATAGTCACCTATCAGGAAATGGTTTTTAGTATTTTTCTTTATATTCATGTATTCATTTATGTTTTGAATAAATTCAGTTTTCGGCAAATCATGTGATCTATAAATAGCTGAGATTTCTATTGATTTATTATTTTCCAATTTTATGCAAGAGTTAAGTATCTTAAGTTTGTTTACTTCAATTATATTTGTATCTTCATCTATACTGTTATGAATATAGATCACCACTCCATCAGATTTATTGATTTTACTATTATTGTGGTAAATTTTGTACTCGTCTAGTGCGAAGTATTTATAGCAATCTAAATTCCAAGTCTCAGTGCAAATGATAGTACTAGGTTTGTTATCTTTCAATCTTTGTAGTAAAATTTCTAGTCTAAGAAAGTTTGCATTCAAACTCCTTATATTAACGTATAGTATATATTCTTTATTATCTTTTATATACTTATCTAAGGTGGAATAATCGTCTAGAGTTATTTCTTGTTGAGTATATTGTTCTTGTATTTGATTAATCAAATTTATATTATTTTCCATCAAATTAATTCTTCGGACTGACAACAGCACCCGTAGTATTAACAGTCGTAGCAAGTGTCAATGGTGTAACATCTACTTTACTGAGATACTTTGGTAATGTAGGCGGTATTGGATAATCTGTTGTTGATAGTATCTTTTTAATTTTATTTTTTAACAATTGACATTGATGCGAGTCATTGGCTACATGTTTCACATCTGCATACTGCTTGTTGAGGTAAACACAATTTGCACAGCACAATTCTGATGTATTCTTGCAATTGATTGAGTAGTGATCACCCGCACATTTTAAACATATTTTTTTGTTGGTACATTTACTTCCACTGTGTCCAAATCGTGCACATTTATAACATGGTTGAAGATTTATGTTATCATATGCTTTACAATTCTGGTATCCAATACAAATTCTTGATCTATTATCTTTTATATGTTTATATAACTCTGATGGTACCTCAATCAACACACTTTCCTTATTGGTTTTAGCACTTCTGTATGAATGCATTACAGTACATTTTTCTTTAAATCCATTAAAGTTTCTTGTATTGATATCTTCTTCAAGATCTTTGCTATGCTAGAAATTATTAAATATTGTTTAGAAGAATTAAATATAAATTATATTTTATTGGGAAAACAGATTTTAGAAAATATTGACAGTTAGCAAGTGGGTAGTACAATATTTCTATTCAACTTTATGAATGCGAAAAAATAATTAGAATACAATCGCTAATGTCATTAAAATCTAATTGTTATGGAGCTTTCACAGGTGTTCGTTTTATGAGGTTGATAATATTCCGTCAATTGAAGATGCAACTGTAGTTCAATATCGGTTTGGTTCACTCCCATATGTGACTTTACTGAATTTGAAATTGAAATTGTAATGCCAGAAATGCCAGTAATTACTTACTTAGCAGGCTACTGTTGTTATATTGTATTAACAAAAGTTTGATGTGACACATGCAAGTAAAACATAATATATAAAGACGATCTTGTTGTTGAAGACACTGACAAGAAATTTGAGCAATGAAAGTCTTAAATTTCCTAAAGACTAAATCACAAATATAGTTTTCCATGTGTATTTAATATTCAATAAAATTTTACAAGACGACCATGAGAAAAATTTCTTAAATATTTTTAACAAAAAATGTTTCTATTAGCAGTAGTATTATAATATTTTTCAAAAAAAAAAAATTATTGAATTTCTCAGAATGTAAACTTCATAATTCCGAATTTATTATCGTACGGTCTGTAATAAATACTCTTTTAAATAATTACTGTGTGAAGAGGAATAAGAAAAAATTAGATAATCTTACATCATAAACACTTACATACAGTTTTCAGTATAATTAATCACAATTTTCTTAAAAAATAACAGAGAGAAATCAGCATTTTGCGCTTTTATATAGATAGATAGTATTTGCTTTGAAACTTTGGTTTTTTTCGCAAAAAAAATCAAACGGTGTGCGACTAAGGGCTTAGTTCACGTCTGGCAGTCCCGTTTCTACTGGAAGCCCTTAAAAAACGATAAAGTGATTTGAATTATGGGTTTTAATAAAAGAGCATTCGCATTGATTGAGCGCCACTTCAGTTTGTACTGCTCGCCTTCTTCTGGTGACGTTACGCCTCTGGCGTGGACTGATCATGACTACTCGTCGATCTCTCGTTTTGGAAATATGTACTGTTAAGTATATTCATAGTCTGAACGATATGATATTAGTTTATAAGATACTAAATGGCCTGGTTTTTTTATTACCTTATACCTCAGAATTTTCTTTAAGAGTAAATAGTTACAACATGAGGAACACTACTAGATTGAATGAACGAGGTAAAGTACAATCTTCTATAATACTGTTTTCGCACGTTTGAATAGGAATTGGAATGCCCTTGATCGTTAAATTAAATGTTTGAGGACTATGCTTAGTTGTGACTGTTTTCTCTTAGCTTCTATTTCATCATCAGCATAAGGTACCAGTACTAAGACTGGTTGGATACGTACCTTCACTTTCCTGTTCTAAGCTAATCTTTGCATTTCCCTAAAATTAGAACATCCTACATCCTTAACTATCTGCGAACAATAATTTAATCTAGGTCTACCTCTAGTCCTCTTAACTTCTGCTTCTGCCTTTAGTGACTATACCTTCATGCCTGAGAAGGTTTCCTGCCAACCTATTTCGCCTATTTCTTATTGACTTCCATAGAGTCTTCTGTTCTCCTATTCTTTCTAATACCTCTTCATTTCTAACCTTTTTCTATCCACCGTATCATTCGCCTGTAATACCACATTTCGAACGCTTCTAACTTTTCTTTTCCGCCGCGCCCACTGTCTATGTTTCGCAAACAATTTCAATGTAAATTCATTAATACACAATGATATCTGATCTAAATAATACTTGAAATAACACTGCTTTGAACAAACACTTAAATTGAAAAATAACTACTTAATAGCTAACACCATATCATCTCGATCGATGTTACTCATATCATCTCCACACCGCAACTACGTGCCCATTTGCAATTCCTCTGAAGTTACCAGAACAGGTATAAACTACAGTAAAAAAAGGTAGCAATCATTTTTATTTTTTTTTTATCAACACATTTAATTAGCATTCAACTTACTTTCCAATACATTTTCATTCGTTTAGATTTATTTTTAATCTACTGATCAGTACTTTGTTCTGCTAGTCTGAAGCCAGCAGAACATAAGATATTTAAAAAGGCAGCAACAATTCTTTTAAGCAAGTACACCCGTCATAATACTACAGGAGTAACTATATTCACCCAACAGAAACCATATATGTTACTGGTAAACCGGTTTATAATAATTATAATAGGAAATTACCGGCGAAACGTCCCGGTCCCGAGCTCCAATGGCTTAAATATTATTCCCGCCGTGTAAATTCCTGCGTGTCCAAATTCAAATCCAGAACCAATCATAGTGGAGAGATCAGTCACGTCATTTAAAACAACGCGACGGAACGGAAGGAGATTTGGGGATTTACCACTTTCCGATGCAAAATGTCGCAAATTTTCCCTTAAAATCCTCAAATTAATTTAAAAACGACCTCGTCAGTGCCGACTGATCATTATTACTGACCTTCACCCCCTCTATGCGGTGCCAAACTTCTTGTGTTCCGTACAGTGGCAACAATTGTATTAGCATGTTTCATCACTTGATGGATGCGATAATAAAGGTCGATAAAATAATGTGACTATCAAAGTGGCGACTGTTCTCAATCATTGACGGCTTGTTAACTAGGATAGTTTTTGTGCATACATTTTACACCCCTTACGTTGTGGCACTATTACGAGATGCACTCTTCAGTTCAGATGGTACCTTTTAAATATGGTCAGAAATAGTGTATAACATTGAGCTTTTACATATTGAACATAAATAGAATCGTTTGGACATATGAGAATAGTTAGAGATAAAAAAAAAGATGTAAAAGGTATTGTACAGCGCAAAAGAAACATAGTAATCAATGAAACATACAGTAAACTATTCCTCTATTTTTAGATGCCCTTTATATATGTATATTAAAGTAAAACGTCACTCACTCATTCACTGACTAACTAAACACAGTATCTTGAAAACTGCTTGGCCTATTAAGTTTGACAAGTAGGTAGTTTATAGGTAGGCGTTATCAGTTAGGAACGGATTTTGCGAGAGGACCGAATTAAGGAAGTTTAAAGGCTATCGTAACTTTATAAAAAAGTCCTATTCCTTGCTGCTAAGACAAGAGTTTGTCATTTTAGTACGTTATACGAGTATCATGGAGATGTTTTCTAGAAGTAACTGCTGTACACCACCGACAATAGTTGCCACCGTCCAAAGTAGAACGGTCTGAGGAAGTAAACCTATAAAGAGACAAAAGTAAATCTTAATCGTCGGTCAGACATTATATTACTCTTGTGTGATTTCTTATAAACTGTGCTATAAATGATGGAATAAAATAAACCTTATGAGTTTACACATTTGTACCAAGTGTCTTACCATTTTACTATTAATTGCTTCGTAATTTGTTTCAAAACAAAAATTCTTAAAAATTGTTTTGGTTTTAAGAAATCCCATCTATTATATGATAGAAAAGGAGAGGAACATTACAATCTAATTTCAGCAGTTCACAAGTCCATTAGGAATTCCGATGCCAATGCAGCTTTATATTGGACAACAAGAATGATTATGAGCGGGGAAGATCCTTTGTTTATAGCAAGAAGAATGGTTAGGGCAGCGTCTGAGGACATAGGTAAGTGCACTATCGTTGTTGTACTACTATTATTTAATTCCTTAAGTAAAAATAGCGGTATCAGTTGACTACAAACTTATCACAATTAGTAATAGACAATATAAAATGTATTTTCATTATTGTTTTTTCAGGTAATGCCGATCCCAATGCTCTTCAGTTAGCTGTGAGTACTATGCAAGGATGTCAATTATTAGGAATGCCAGAAGCTGATTGTCTTCTTGCACAATGTGCCATTTATTTGGCCCGTGCGCCTAAATCTAGAGAATCCGATACTGCTTTGATGGCTGCCAAGAATTTGATAACTAATTGGAAAGGTGCACAGCCGCTTGTGCCACTGCATCTTCGCAACGCTCCCACTAAGTTAATGAAAAACTTAGGTAAGTATGGCTAATTTTTTAAATTTAATATAACTTGTTTGTAATGAGCAGGTTACGGAAAGTTTACACCAGGACAGACATCCTGTATGCCTGAGGGATTGGAAAATGTGTGTTTCTTTGAGTAGTTTTAAGGCTTTTATGTTATACAGTTATTTTAACATGGTATAAAATTTTATAANTTTATTATATTATACTCCATATTTTCTTTCTGTTTATCCAGTCAAAGGCTGCCTTCATATCAGCAAAGAATAGAAAGATTTGTCCTTCTTTAATGACCGTCTTTACCATGTATATTGCATCTAGTGTCCTTCTCCCTTTTCTGTAACCTATTCGTGTATTGTAATGTTCGTGGGTTTAACAAAATTAACTTCTTAGACTGATAACGATAAAAACCCTTTATTGACACCAATTATTAAAGAACTTAAAAACATTATTAAATTATTACTAAACTTAGGTCATGAATTATTCTATTTATTTACACTACTGTTGATTTATGGTTTGTTTATTTGTAACACCAAAACAAAATTGCACAATCTAAGTACAATAGACAGAATAAAAATTAAATTATTTTGTTTAGGCCGCATTTACAACATAATCCCATTTTTTTAAAACTTATATTGATGTTGTATGAACTCTCAAATGGCTTCAGCAAGATGACCGAACATATACCTTGCGTTAAGTACATCATTACTTAAAACTATTGATAAACTTGATATACAATGTACAAACAATTCTATGCACCTTTTAACACAGAATTCCTTACATAATTCAAATTTTTTTACTAATTTTTAATTCGGTAAATCATATCATTTTTGATATAACCATTTAACCTTGAGAAGCAATCCACATAGCAATTATTTTTATATTTAATATGTACAATTTCATAATTATATCCTGATAACATAACCGCCCGATGCTGCAGTTTATTTACTAGTTACTAGCTGACATACAAGATAAATCGCGTTTGTCATCAAAGATATAGACTAATGGCTTATGATGTGTTTCCAAAATAAATTTAAACCCAGAAATATATTGATGGAAATTCACGTATGGGGAAAAATGCTTATAATTTCTTTCAGCTGTGGTTAATATGCGAGACGCGTATATAGTGTAATGTTCGTGGGTTTAACAAAACTAACTTTTAAGACTCACAACGACAAAAACTATTTATTTACAAAAATTATTATTGAACTTAAAAACACTATTAAATTATTACTAACTTATGTCATGAATTACTCAATTTATTTACAGTACTCTTGATATATCACTATTCACTCCGTTATTTATTTCACTTTTATCAGTGTCAATTTATTCCTTCATTCACTTCTGCAACGGTTATTTCTACTTTCCTCTCGGCGATTGTCTCTTCCGTTATATACTCTTTTGGGCCCTTTCTGGAACTTTCTCGAGCTATCCGGAAAAGTTTCGTTTTCTTCGAACTGGTTCATTGCTTTCTCGGAACTTTTAAAACTAGATACAGAGGGGTGAGACCAATGATTAGTAGGTTATTTGGCCGTAGGCTATTGTAGTGGACTACGAATAACATCTGTAAGTTCTAATTAGATGTTGTAAAGAAATTAGAAATTTTGTCAGTTAATTATTGGATAAATTCTAAAAAACCGTCAAAAATTTCCATTTTTGTATATCGGTTGTTTATTGCAAAAATGACTTTTTAATTACATTGAAATGAAGGTTTTTAAATTTGGAATCAAACAAGTTTTTGTAGGCGTAATGAAAAAATTCGTTTTTAACCCCTTATTTATTGCTGTAAAGGAGGGGGTCATTTTTCTTTATAAACAATTAGAGCTGGAGCAACCACTACATAACTAATTTTTAACCGAGGAATATGAAAAGGTGGCTTGGAAACAAATCTTGCCTTCTAGATCTGAAAATCTGGTTTTTGCCAACTTTGGACCTCCGTCATTTTGTTAATGCACACTTTTTCGAAGTTTAAAAATATACAGGAATGTTTAACTTTCCCCACCTACAACAAAGAACAACTCCCATATGTTAACAAATTTAATCGGGAAAATTAATATATAACTTTTGTTGTCGTGTGTGACTGGTTTTGCTGGACCACATAGGTCTGAATGTATCAATTCAATAATTCTGGATGTCTGCTTACATTCCTTATTATTAAATAGAAATCTTGTTTGTCTCCCTCTTTTGAATGACTCACAGAATTTCTTCATTTGGAAATTCACATTTTATTAATCCTCTTTTCTTGAGTTCTAATAGTTTCTCGGAAGAAACATGACCAAGTCTTTTGTGTCACATTTGATCACATTGAGGAATTGTATATGCTTTTTGAGCAGAAACTAATAACTGACCTAACCCAACCTAACCGAACATTCCTTGAAATTCCTTTTAGGTATGCTCCATACTTTCCGTAAGACCACAGTTGCCGTTTTTTTTTCTTATTTGCTCTTCGTTTCCATTTTCCCGTTGTACTTCTGTATGAAGTAGTTGTACATTTTTACTTCTTAAATTTCCTTTTCTTCCCATGTAAATATTATATTTTTCGTTCTTCCACCACCTTTTCCGCCTCTCATTATCTTCGATTTATCCGAGGTTATCTCTAGGCCTCTTTCTGCGATGTATCTTCCCATTTTTCTCAAAATTTCTGTCATTCCCTCTTCATTGTTCGCTATCAATACTATATCATCCGCGTAAGACACTGTCCATACTTTCTTCTTTCCTATTACTACTCCTCCCATTTGAATTTTCGTATTGTATCTTATGATTGTATTTTCTAGATTCGCAAAAGATAGGTTGAAAAGAGCTGTACGTAAGGGACATCCTTGTATCACCTCATTAATCGTGCTAATTTTTTCAGAAATTTCTTCATTGATTCTCACTTTAAATATTGTTGCTTCATATATTTCTTCTACTATTTTCCTTAACTTCATATTTATTCCTTTTTATAATATTATACTCCATATTTTCTTTCTGTTTATCCAGTCAAAGGCTGCCTTCATATCAGCAAAGAATAGAAAGATTTGTCCTTCTTTAATGACCGTCTTTACCATGTATATTGCATCTAGTGTCCTTCTCCCTTTTCTGTAACCTATTCGTGTATTGTAATGTTCGTGGGTTTAACAAAATTAACTTCTTAGACTGATAACGATAAAAACCCTTTATTGACACCAATTATTAAAGAACTTAAAAACATTATTAAATTATTACTAAACTTAGGTCATGAATTATTCTATTTATTTACACTACTGTTGATATATCACTATTCACTGCGCTATTTATTCCACTGCTATCACTGTCAATTTATTTCTGGATTCACTTCTGCAACGGTCAATTTATTTCTTCTTTTTCGGCGATCGTCTCTTCCTTTAAATATTCTTTTATTTACTTTCTCGGGCCACACATATTTACAAATATGGCTCACAGGAAGAAAGGCGCCCGCGGCTAGTCGGCGAATCAATAAGCCGTTCACGCACACGCCGTTCACATCCTCGCTACTCTGCCCCCTCCTTAAGGATGTTTCGTCCCGAAACATTTTCATTTTCCGTTTCGCAGGATCATGCCGGAATATGCAGTTCTCGCCTTCACGACATCCGCTCCGGGAATAGAAGTAACAGTCCACGGTCTTCTCATGATTGGTCCGATTCGGGTTATTACAGTACGGCGGAACAGGATTTCGATCATGTTCCGTACGATCCTCCAATCTAGTTTGTCCAGTCCACAACCAAGCTTCGGAATCGCCAGCTTCTGTAGATTATTCTCCAGAAGATGTCCGCGGAGTTCCATTACTGCGCCCCAAAGGTCTCTATAAGTTGGTTTATAAGAGCATCTTTCTTTAGTTACTAGGTAATAGATATTGCGTCGTCCGTCAGGCAAGCACAACAGTGTTTTTTCCTTCTGTACTTGGTCTTCAAGATGTTCCAAACCGCCAAATCTGCGTTTGAACTGGGACGCGATACCACGACCTTTGAGATCCTTTGAAACGCAATGGGCCAGAGAATATTCCTTGGATATAGCAAAGAGGTCTCGTCGGATATCTTGCATCACTCCAAATCTCCTGTTAACATGGGGGCCTTCCTTCATGAACTCTTCGAATGTGGGCCCGGAAGGAGTTGTTGGTTAATAATCTGGCCCACGACTCCTCTTCATTTGCACCGGCGAATGGAGCCAAGCGATTAAAATGGACTACTTTCGGCTTCCCATTTGGAGTTTTCTTAATTCGTTAGATCACGTCGTTAATCCTCTTCACTATCTCATAGGGTCCTTCCCAATTCTGTTAGAACTTAGGTGATAGCCCACGGCGACGACGAGGATTATACAACTAAACAAGATCTCCAGTTTGGTAACCACCTGCTGTAGCCTTGATGTCGTAGTTTTCCTTAATCCTGTCACAAGCAATCTGTGCATGCAGACGAACCGACTCGTGGATATCGTTAAGCTTTCTTCGGAGGTTCGTAATATAATCTGTTCAAAGACTTTTACAACAAGTATAGTTAGATATAAAATTTTATTTTAGTTTGCAAATTTATCACTTTTAATTCTAAGTTACTCATAGTCATGTTTGACCATTTGGGTCATTTTACAATTCAATTGGCAACCCTCATCTGGCTTTCCCAAATTAAGGTAGTTTCAGTCGTCTCACTCGCTATATCTATTATGTTACAAATACATTATATATTCATCAGTGAATTATGTACCTACTTTCTAGCTATTTACTTCCACATTTATATAAACAGTTAATTCAGGCAAAAAGGCAGTCAGTCAGCTGAAATCATTCATCACATTTTCAACCCAATCAAGTCCTTATACATTTTTTCAGTTTAGTATTTTCATTTTATATATTTATTCGTTCAATTAGTTTAGTTTATTGTTAGTTAGTTTCACGATAGTTTTACATTGTACTTATTTTGTAAATATTCCGTTTTTGCGTTAATGAATTAAATTTGTTAAAACCATTAAGAGTTTATTCATTAAAAAATGTGGTACAGCAGTACACGAGGAAAAGCATTACAATCGATGTTTGCTTTTTCTACAATCTTCTCCAGCCAAATCATCTGGTTTACAGCCGAATTTGAGGTCACAAGGTACTCGTAACTCCCTTCCAAAAAGGACACTGGCAGGTGTTTGACCAGTCGTTTCGTGGACAGATGAACGGTATGCCATTAAAAATAAAGGCAAATAGGGATCCCAGTCCCTTTGGTGATCAGACACTACCTTGGAGAGATATTTAATAGAGGTCCGGTTCATTCGCTCAATCATGCCGTCCGATTGTGGATGAAGCGAAGTAGTTCGAGTTTTCTTTATTCCTTGGAGCTCGCATATTCTACGGAATATAGCCGATTCGAAATTTCTCCCTTGGTCTGAGTGCAACTCCAAGGGCACCCCAAAATGACTGATCAACTCTTTCACGAGCTCTTCAACTATGGTTTCCGACTCTTGGTTCGGAAGGGCATATACTTCAACCCACTTGGTGAAATAGTCCACAACGACCACGATGTACTTGTTACCTTTCTCGGACTCTGGGAATGGACCCGCCACATCTATTGCGATTTGTTCGAAGGGGCCACCGACATTGTATTGACGCGTTGGCTCTCTTGGCCTTTTCTGTCGTCCATTATTCGTGGCACAGGTGGTACACTTCTTACACAAATTCATGACATCTTCCTTACAGTTCACCCAATGAAATCGCTCTCGAACTTACCCAAGCGTCTTATTCACTTCAAATGACCACCAGATGATTCATCATGAAGATACTGCAACACCTCTCTAACCTTGTTTCGAGGAATAACTAATTGCTTCCTATCTTCCTCTCCATCTGGACTTTCAACAACACGCTTCTGGATGCCATCGTCCAAAACCATTGAGTCCCACTGAGACCATAACGATTTTATTACTTGGGTACAGGAAGAAATATGCTGCCACGTTGGTCGTTTTCCATTTCATCACCTCCTTCAAGTCCGGGTTGTTTTTTTGATCGTGTTTTATATTTTCAGGTAACCACTCGTCATCGATTACCGTGAAGCGTCGAATTGCCTCTTCATTCTTTTCCATTCGATCACACTGCTTGCAGTCTGTTTGACGTCGAGTACTTGGGGAAGGAGTACTTTTCCTACACTGCCTCCTCGTATGACTTAGTTCGCCGCAATACGAACATCTTAGCTTTCGAGTTTCTTAATCGAACTTGGAGATGATTCGGCAGACGGTTTCTTCTAAAGATTCTGACGAATCCATTTATTCGCCTTAGCAGGCGCATCGAATTGCTTGTGGTATGTGGTCCATGAGGACTTTCCGTCAAACGTTGGTGTTTTTACTCGTGTTCTTGACTATACCGCTTCCTTGGCTGATTTGGCTGGCTTCGTTGAGTCTACTAGATACGCCAACATCCCCTTCGATTGGTTTTGTCTTTCCATTAAAGATCAATTCTTCCAGCACTTTTATCTTCTCTTCTATATCTTGAATATTCTTATTAAAATTTTGTTCCCATTTATTTTCCAAACTTCTACTGCTTTTTTCCCAATTCACGTTTCAAACTTTTACTATTCTCTTACAATTTATTTTCCATACTGTTTTCTGCCAATTCACATTTGAAACGTTTACTATTTTCTTCCAATTTATTTTACAAACTTTTACTGTTTTCTTCCAATTTGTTTTCCAAACATTTACTGTTTTCTTCCAATTTGTTTTCCAAACATTTACTGTTTTCTTTCAATTTATTTTCCAAACTTTTACTGTTTTCTTCCAATTTATTTTCCAAACTTTTACTATTTTTTTCCAATTTTTCTAAACTTTTCATCATTTGCGACAATTCGCCTTCGAAAAGGAATGTTTCAGGATCACGGCCATCCTTTTTCAACGCCTCCGCGAGCCGCCACTGGAGTTCCGCTTTGTTACCGCTTGTCGCTTCATCCCGTTCTTCCAATTCTCTTCTTAACTCTACTACTTTTAATTCATACAACTTCTTTGCCATTGTAATGTCTTTTACTCAAGCCCACACCTGACACCAGTTGTAATGTTAGACTGATAACGACAAATCTATTACTTAAAAACACTATTAAATTATTACTAAACTTAGGTTATGAATTATTTTATTTATTTACACGACTGTTGATATATCACTATTCGCTGCGCTATTTATTTTTCTTTCTGGAACCCTCTGGAAACATCAGGATAGTTTATTTTTTCTTTGAATTGTTTAACTGCTTTCCCAAAACGCAGGTACGACACACACATTTACAAATACGGCTCACATGAAGAAACTCGCCCGCGGTGAATCAATAAGCCGTTCACGCACACAAACACGCTCGTGCTCGCTACGGTATCATCCATGAGATTATTCTCTTCCATTTCTGTCTATAGCCGATTTTTTAGTAGTTGTAAACGATTGTTCCATTTGAAGGTGGCGGTTAATGCTTTCTTTAGGGAGATTCATTAGTAAATTATGATTATTAGAGGTCCAATGTCTTACTGTTAATTGCTCTCGTTCTAATAGATTGATAAGCTCTTCTCTTATAGCGATTATCTTCTAAATTGTATCTGCTTTGATTATTACGTCATCCACATACATATCTTCCTTAATGACTCTGAAAGCTAAAGGGAAATCAGCTGCCTCATCATCCGCTAATTGATTCAAACAAGTAATTGCGAGAAATGGTGCGGGCCTAACTCCAACGGTAACGGTGTTCAATTGATACGTTTGAATTTTATTGTCCTTACAAAATTCCATGGTAGTGTCTGTGTCTGTGAACTAATAACTGTATATCCATCTTGTCCATATTGGATTCCACCCTTAGGGTATCATTTAGTGTCTTGGTTAAGTCATCAAAGACATCACGGATCTTTGTCGTTAAACTACCTTCGTTTACTAGGTACTGCTTGATGAAGAAAATAATAATTTAAACCTTCTGTTTGTTGATCAGTGACCTTCAACATACGGCCTAGAGTTAAATATTCTTTAAGAACGGCGTAATATTGATCCTTTAATTTTGCACGCCGTGTTAGTTTCCTTTCTAGGTTACGTATACAATAGTTTTAAAGACGTTGTGTATGATTCACCTTCATCTGCCTTTCTTTCATTAAACGATTAGGCCGTCCTGTCAACGGGCGTCGTGTGCCTTTACTCACGAAACGCTACCCACGATGACCCATCTAAGTCGTGTTTTTTGTAAATATTCGATTTCTTGAGCCGATTGTATTTGCATATGCCTTAAACATAATGACAAGGCGACCCCGGTTCCAAGTAACAAATTATTTCCGCAGGTTTATGGAAGTTATAATCAGCTAATTTTAATTTAGGAGGAATCTTAATCCCTTTTTTATGTTAGGTTGGCCAGGTGTACGCTGAGATATAGAAGGAACTACCAAAAATATAAGTAACCTTCATTTTATGACTGTCTTAGTGGTACCTTTGGTAACAGTAGTTAATGTGTTTACAGCATCGATGGAAACATTACATTTTTCTACCTTGAGATCTGAGGCATTGGCTAAATATTCAATCACAAAATTCGATGTGCCACAAGCGTTAATAAGGGTACGAGCTTGAATTGGTTTGTCTGAGTAATTAAAAATTTGGACGATGACAGTAACCATTAAACACTTCCGCCATTTGTGAGGTGGATAATGGTGTATTTTCTTTTAGAGTTAACGATGAAGGTGATATAGGTGTATTTCCTGTAATTTTGGACCGTTGACTCTTTTATGCAAATGGTTCACGT
This sequence comes from Agrilus planipennis, assembly GCF_000699045.2. Taxonomy (NCBI): domain Eukaryota; kingdom Metazoa; phylum Arthropoda; class Insecta; order Coleoptera; family Buprestidae; genus Agrilus; species Agrilus planipennis. The sequence continues at coordinate 1,219,841 of NW_020438933.1, forward strand.
AGGTAAACGGTATGTGAATGTGAACAAACAGGTCATGTACGCTTATTTGCAAAGAAACAATGAGTTCGAGTACTGGGATTGTGTTGTTTCCTAAACTTGCCTACTTCAATTTTTTGGAGAACTGGTTTCCTTTGTTAACGAAAACGTCGAGTACTTGGATCTTTGTTTCAACAGAGTTTTATAGGTGGGTACTTCATTGTTATCTATAGTCATTTCCCAATACCACGCTGCTACTGGATTAATTTTAGATAAAATTAAATCTATGACCAGAATATCTCATGCTGCAACGGGAACCTTTAAATTTTCTAATGCCTCATATGTGGTCGGTTCGGAGTTGCTGCTTTCACCTCCTTGTAGCTTAACGAAGAAGTGCAGTTTAGTAACTGTCATTGATAGTCTCTAATGATTCAATTGCAGCATATGCCTTACCTGTCACAGATTTGCGTAAACATTGCAGTTTACCGTCGGGTTCTAGGTCGGTTTCATTGATCAGTGATTGAAATATGAATTCGAGTTCTCAGCATTACCATCAAACATAGCCAGATTAATTTGAGGTAAATTTACAATTAGGGGTGCTTGTCGACTGAACGATGATACAATTTTAATTTTACCTGATCTTGATGATGATGGGGTTGGTGGACGTGACTCACTATGAAATTTATCGCCCTGTTTCAAAAGCGGTGTTTTATGATAATTGACTTCCAGTGTTCGATTTTTGCATCATCGATTTCTTGTTCTTGAATGCGATCAAATTTATTGTAAGCCTTTTCCATTGATTTTAAGGTGGTTTGCAGGTCAGGATTCCATTTATCGAATGTGTTTGTTAGGGTCGATATAGTACTGAGTACGTAGCCCCGCTGCGATGTAATCTTTGTAATTCGTCGGCGACTAGGTTAAGAAGAAATGGTCACAAAAGGAATGGTAATTTGTAATAAATTAACGAAGTTACCTTGTCCGATTGATGGCGAATTTCGACGGTGAATTTCGTAACAGCGTCACACGGTGATAGCCTTTCGTTACAGATGATTTTTTCAAAGAAATGATGTTATGATAATCTACTACTGAATGTCACGAGCACGAACATATGCACTATTTGATTATTAAATAAACTGTTTACATTGTTTAATGTCACTGATATCTTAACACAAACAGTATTTTACTAACTATACTCCGTATCACGTATAGTGGCGCCTCACGCAATAAAACTGCCAAGAAGTGACCGCCCTTGTTTACGCCTAGCTGAAATTACATTATGGCATCTTTCAAATGTAACACGTTTTGCATTTTGTGCATACAAAGATATAGCTTGTAAAATTGAAAGTGTCCCCTGCGATTGTAGAAGAGAGTTGAAATGCCTAGAGATAATGTTAAGGAGAGAAGGAGTAGACAAAAAATTCTGTTGCATAAGGGTGGAGTTTTAAAATATCAACTTCATCCTACCATTTCTGATAATTCATAGGCGTGCTAAATACTAAAAAGATTTTGGACAAGTAAATAAAATTTCTTTTCAGCTTTTTGGGACATAGGACTGGCATCTGTAAAACAGTTTAGATAATATACACCATTATTGTGTTACCACTACGCCACAGTAAAGGAATACGAGGGTGGATTGATAAGTTTCCGGCCTAACCAAGAGATGACGCCACTAGGCCTACCTTGAGGTGACATTCTATAGTACCATCCTTGGATAGCTTGTAGCTATAGTTTCAGCCCGATCTCCTTGCTAGTGTAGGTTTGACAGCACGCTGAACAAGACGCCTCTGTGGTTTTCGTAAAAATGGAAAAGCAGGAAAATCGTGCTGTCATCAAATACTTTTATTTGAAGGGGTTAACGCCGAAGGAAATTAAAAAAGAGATGGACTCAACACTGGGGACATCCTCCCCGTCATATTCAACCGTTAAGCAGTGGGTTTCCGAGTTTAAAAAGGGTCGTGTGAGCACCTCTGATGGGCCTCGCTCAGGACGCCCCGTTGAGGTCACAACTCCAGATATGATCGAAAAAATTCATCAAATAGTGCTGGGAGACCGCAGATTGAAAGTGCGTGAGATAGCTGAGACCTGTAAGATGTCATATGAACGTGTGCAACATATTTTGCACCAACATTTGCATATGGAAAAGCTCTGTGCAAGATGGGTGCCGCGTTTGCTAACAGTCGACCAAAAATTGATTCGAAAAAACATTTCTACCGCAAATTTGTCATTGTATAAGCGTAATCCAAGCGAATTTTTGCGTCGATTCGTAACCGTTGACGAAACGTGGGTCCACCACTACACTCCTGAAACCAAAGAACAGTCTAAACAGTGGATTGGACCAGGGGAACCAACTCCAAAGAAGGCAAAAACAATTTTTTCGGCGAACAAGGTTATGGCTACTGTTTTTTGGGATGCAAGAGGTATTATATACATTGATTACCTTGCAAAGGGTAATACTATCACTGGTCAATACTACGCAGACTTATTGCAACGTTTGAGCCACGAGGTGAAAATTAAACGACCTCATCTGGCGAAGAAAAAAATCTTGTTTCATCACGATAACGCACCAGCGCACACGTCAATCGTTGCGACGGCTAAAATCAACGATCTAAAGTTTGAATTGATGCCGCACCCTCCTTACTCTCCAGACCTAGCCCCGAGTGACTATTTTCTGTTCCCTAATCTCAAAAAATGGCTTGGCGGTAAGAGATTTGCGGACAATGAAGAAGTAATCGAAGCTGTAAATGGTTATTTTGAGGAGCTTGACGAATCAGTCTATAGAGATGGCATTAATAGACTGGAACACCGCTATGAGAAATGTATCAGCCTTGGAGGAGATTATGTTGAGAAATAAAAAAAAAAAATTTTTAAAAACCTTGTTTTTCTTGGTCAGGCCGGAAACTTATCAATCCACCCTCGTATTTGGAAATTAAATATGTTAGGGGCTTTTTTGAAGGGGCATGTTTAACGCAACACACGAATACACATTTTTATTTATGATGGCGACAATATCCGATGGTTTACGATCTAAGAGGCCACATTCAATAATACAGGCTACAACTTGGAAAGTTTTATAAGAGTGTTTTCAAATATTGAAAAATATATCCAGTAGTGCATAAATTTAACAGAAGGAATATGATCATACTCCTAATATTTAAGTACATAAAAATACGGCAAATACGTCAATTTATCGTACAGTTTAGGCAAACAATTGCAAATATTAAGGTATTTAGCGTAGGTAGGTTTCTTAGTTTGTTACAAATTACTAATCTGAGAACATTACTATTGAACATTACTCATTTATAATAAAAAAATTATTACGATAAAATACAATCACAATTGTGGGAAACTGAAACTGCCTAATGCAAGTATTCAGTGATGCCCTAGCAGATATATAGATATTAATGAAATACGATCTGTTTTAATCATTCAATTCATCAAGCGACTCTTTCTGACAGCAATTAAAGACAAAACCATTAAACCAAAAATGGTTCTTTTTAGAGCCACAATTTCATTCAAAATCGGATTATCGATATGAAACATTAAAAAATTTTACTTTTAATAGCGGTTAAAGTTTGATAACAGTGCGAAGTTAATTTAATTTCTACTACTACACACACTACACCTTAAGATAATGAGGTTAAGTTGAAGTAATGTGCAGTGGTAGAAATTAAATTATTTTCGCATGATACTAACTAAAAATTGTTTTCTATTATTACATTTTATTTAATAAACGGTATATTTTTCCTATTTTCTTTAGTTGTTACGTTTTCATATTGGTAAATTTGCTCGTCACGGGAACACCAACGTTTTTTTTTTTTATTGAAACCTAAGGAGGTTTTTACACATTTTGTCGAATTTCAGCTGCACAGACAGACTCATTAAGGACTACTCTCTCTTCAAATTGTTACTAAATAAAGTTTGGATCGCCTTTTTGGTTGATGCAGATGTCGGTCATTTGATAAAATAGGCTTATAAAACTTTTGAAAGTTATTGCCTGACGTGATACGGACTTCAGACTTTTCTGAATTTTCTGTTCCGATATGAAGGATCATAAAACTGTTTTATACGATTCGGCGAAAACTAAATTGGCGACAGGCTTATAGCATGAAATTCCCTAAAAATCCTAATTAAAGGTTTGTAGGTCAAATTAACGAGGAAAAATTGTTGCTGCCAGCCCGGGTTTGATTTCCGGCAAGGGATTGACAACAGCTACAATTTATCCTCATTAATTTTGCGGTTATCTGTAGCGGGTAAAATTGATTTAAAACTTAATTCACTAACACATTGAATTAACTCTAAAAATATTCAAAATGTTTCAATTCATGCTGTATAGAGAAATCTGATTCATTAGAAAAACACCCTTTACTTTCCAGTTTATTTTTTCGTGTCTTTTGGTGGATATTATTTGAATATCAAAAAAACACTAATAATAACAAATAACAATTTATAACAATAACAACGAAAACACAACTAACAAAAAGGCACAAGGAGTGAAACAAACAAACGAGAACAAAGTGACAAAAAGAACAAGATAATACAACAATAACAATAACAAAGACAACAAAAATGAAAACAATACAGATAAAAGCAGAAACACTTACAAATGGTAGCAGTAGACGGTAGACGGTAGACTGTGTTGAGATAAGGAATTTTGGAGTATTTATAGGATAGGGTTGTTAGTAATTTTGATAGAATGTTCTAGAAGGAAAAGTAGTGTGAGAGAGGGTGAAGACACTAGTTTGTAGGAATACACAGAATTAGATAGTACACAATTCTAGAGAAAGCAATTAAGGGTAAAACCAGATATTAGTATGGGAGTGCATGCAGGTATAGTTGAAGTTGGATTTCCAGGTAAAAGTGATTGAGAGAACAATAGAGTTTAGATTGAAAGGAAACCAAAGTATTTAGAAGATAAGGAATTGAAAAGAATTGAAATAATATTTGAAGTGAAATAATATTTGAAATGAAATATTAATTGAAATGAAATATTATTTGAAATGGAAAAATTAGAAAAAAATATTTACACACAAAAACAAAACAGTAACAGTTATTTCGCCACACTA
>NW_020438933.1:1225574-1252923 GCF_000699045.2 Agrilus planipennis
CCAAAAAGGACACTGGCATGTGTTTCTAATTAGTAATTAATATTAAACAATTAAATAATACAATAGCAACAAATGCAGGCTCAAAACGGGTAAAAGTAGACTGGTGAATTTTACGTTCATAATAAATAATTACTTATATATTAAAATAGTATGTGTTTTTATCGGTTATATAGGCGAGTAAAGAATATCTAAATCTGATTATAGAGATGATTCCCCGTCTAATGTATCAGTCAAGTTTATTGTACTAAATAATTAAGTAGTAGATCCTCTACGAACAAAAAACCCCACTACCCCTGAGATACCAGGAAGGAGCATGAAAGTTTATTTTCTATGGTAAATTTGGGCAATCACTCAAATTGCCAAGCAACTTAGATATGAATAAATAATTAGTGCAATTTAGTGCTATTATTAGGTACTGTTCGAAAATTAAGATGTGTTCAATTTCAGTGAATGGATAAGTACATCTAAATGAACAATACTTGATTTAATGGTATTTATAATAATGTAAAAACGAGGATATTTCAAAATTTGATAAAAGAATTTCTTTCGATTAAAATAATATTGTGAGCTTAATTAACCATAATATATATGCTATTCTGCTGTAATTTAAAGTAATAATAAAGTTTCAGAGTATCTAGAGGTGTACTAGCACTGTTAAACTATCTAGTTTTAAGCATATGTCCAAAAAATAAGGAAGAAATGAAAAAATTGCAGTTTTATTGAATTTTGAGCGTGTGGGTCTGAAAATCGTAATTCTAACAGCATTCGAAAGTGGTAAAAAAATGTTATTAAGAACTTAGCCAAATATGACTCTCATAACCCAAAAATTTATTGAAAATTTCAAATAATTTTTCTGACCACATTTTTAAACCAAAAATCTGAAAAAAATCGATGTACTTCTCTAGGTAATAACTTACGTTCATGATTTTTTCAGATTTTTCGAAGCAATCAGTTAAAAAGAAGAAACGGTTTTTTTTGATATTAGCACCTAACGCTAAGGATTGTACCTACAAGAAGTAAACATTTATTTTTCAATTTTATTTTTTAAACATTCAATTAACATAGTGTAGTTAATAGTAATGAATTAGTAATATTATAGGAAGATCAGATGCTGCCACCTGTAGGAAGGCTTCTGTCATATGTCGTCATCTTGATGTAATAGTAATTATCCCATGATTCCCTCCCCCTTAAGACAAAGGCGCCTAACCGAAGTTTCTGCGTAAGGCGAGTAGCGGAGTATATAGATTGGAAGATTGACCTTTCATTCGTTCATAGGTTTTCTCTTGTTTTTTTTATTTTGCAGCAAAGACCTGCGATTGTCTTTCTTTTGTATAAAAATACAACTATCATAGCTGTGAACAGAGTGAAAAATATAAGAATTGTATGTGCCTGTTTTTGAAATTTTAACAATGGGGGCGAGAGGTCTTCCAGTTTAATTTCTTCTGGGTTATTCACATCTATTTGTTCTAATTTCGTTATTTTCTTTGGGTAAGGTAGTTGGTATTGTTCTTGCCTTGTCCAAGTGAATTTTGGTATCTTGAAGTGGTATAATTTATTACCAATAATTATTTTACAATTAATTTGTGTAGTGGGAATAAAATTTTATTACCTTTTGCTTTTCTATTTTTGAAGTACAATTTTCTACTACTTTATCTTGAACGGCTCATGAAAAAGAATTTGATTGAGGGTTAGGTGAAATTCCGTTAGGTGTAATTATAACACCTAAGAATTGCACTTCTTTTCTTAGAAACTCACATTTATTCACTAGTAATTAATAATAATAGTAAAATAAGTTATGCTCTTTTAATTTTTGAAAAATCAACTTTAAAAATATATGTGTCTGTAATGATCTGCTAAATATTATAACGTCATTGATGTAAACGAAACAAACTTTATTTAAATAGTTCCTTAGAACGTTCTTCATTTCACGCTGGAAGGTGGCAGGTGATTTCTTTAGCCTGAACGGCATTGGGGTGTATTCAAAATGGCCTTTGTCTACCGTGAATGTTTTTCTTTTCTTCAATTAAATTTTAATCTACCACAATCTTATGAAATCCCTAGGTTAAGTACAAGGTAGAGAAGTGCGTGCACCTTCCTGAATTATCGAGGACTTCCTCTATTCGAAGTAGCGGATACTTATTCTCAATAGTCGTCTCGGTGAGCTTTCGATAATTAATGACCATTCTGTATTTTCTTATACTGCTAGCATTCACTTTTTTAGGTACGATCCACACGAGGGATGTTAAATGTTGTGAACACACATAAATATGTTCTTCACCTTTCGTTTGTACATTGTATCTAACGTCGTTTGTAAAACTTAAATTGTCAGAATTTTTATGAAATATCGAATGATACTGATTTATTAATTGTGCGATCTTTGTATTTTCTTCGAGATTCATATGTACCGTTAGGATTACTTCTAGAGCATTAAAAGTTTCTGTTACATTATTTTTAAAAGCAAAGATTTTTGATTATTAGAATACTTCTAAAGGTGCAGCAGCTACAATTGGTTGTTGGAAAAATATTTCTTTTTCGTGTTCACATGGTAAAATTGCATGTCCATCTTCTGCGTGGGTAAGCATATAAATTTTTTGGGTTGTCTAGTTCAGGTATGATGACTTGTTCTTGGTTAATGTCTACTGGTATGTGTAACTGTTTATTTTTCGTTTTTATTTTTTATGGACGAAAATGTATTGGATTATTGTAAACTAGGAAAGGTATTTCTCATTTTTTTTTAATAGATTCTATTTGTCTAGTAATCCATTTGTGCTCGTAATTGCTGTAATATGCTAGTTCCAATTAAATTAACAAATTTCTCACGCCAATTTAAAATTTGGAAATGAATAGGCTCTTTTCTTCCTAAATCTTGTAACAAGGGAAAAGTCCAATGGTCAGTATAATAAACGGTAGTTTTGGAAAAGAAGCAAAGTTATTAATATTAATTATGTCGGTTGTTTATTAGAGGCCGTTAAAGTAAAATTTTTATTTAGATTTTCATAATTGATTTCTTCTTCGTTTTCCCCTCATATTCCTATTCATATTCGTACCTTTGTTAATTTTTCTACTACGAAATTGACCGGTCCAGTTGATCTGTAGAAGTTTTAGTCACATTTGGTCTGATACTTGCCAGTTCGTTATTTAATGTTGTTTTACAGATTGTGGTTGCAACTGAACTGGTCCTCTAGGAATGGCATTAGATGAGTTTGAAACATTTAAACTGCCAAAAACCATAATATATTCCCAACCAAGTCAACGTCTCAAATCGTAATCTTGGAGCAAATACAAATCCTTTCAATTCTAATAATAACAATAATTTTAATACTAATTTAACTATTTATTATTTATAATGGGGCTTCACAAAGTATCAAAGATCTCTATCAATTCTAATATTAATTATAGAAACAATAACTTTCAAAAATTATATAATGTTGAAATCGACGATGCAGCTATTCAACCCGAAGTACAGAGTATAATGAACAAAACGATTTTGAAGATTACCCGGAATATAATTATGAAAATAAGGAAATAGATCACGACAGTCAAAATTATAATCAAATGTTTCAGTTAGCTTGCGAACACCTAGAATTATCTTAGACTTACATCATCAACTCACAACCAAAATTGCCATTTACTATTCTATTAAATTATTACTAAACTTCGGTAATTATTCTATTTATTTACACAACTGTTACTATTCACTGTTCTATTTATTTCACTCCTATCACTGTCAATTTATCTCTTGATTCACTTCTGCAGCGGTCAATTTACTTCTACTCTTTTCGGCGATCGTTTCTTCCTTTAAATACTCCTTTGCCTCCTTTCCGAAAAATTCTCGAGTCGTCCGGAGAACTTTCGTTTTCTTCGAACTGTTTAATTGCTTTCCCGGAACGCAGGTACGACACACACGTTTACAGATACGGTGCACATGAAGATAGGCGCCCGCGGCTGGTCGGCGAATCGATAAGCCGCTCACACACATGTATGCCCCATCGCACACAAACACGCTCGTGCTCGCTATACTGCCCCCTCCTGAAGGATGTTTCGTCCCGAAACATTTTCACTCCGTTTCGCAGGATCATGCCGGAATCAGCAGTTCTCGCCTTCACGACATCCACTCCGGAAATAGAAGTAACAGTCCACGGTCTTCTCATGATTGGTCCGATTCGGGTTATTACTGCAAACCAAAATGTCTATTCCAGTACGGCGGAACAGGAGTTCGATCATGTTCCGTACGATCTTCCAATCTAGGTTGTCCAGTCCACAATCAAGCTTTGGAATCGCAGTTTCTGTAGGTTATTCTCCAGAAGATGTCTGCGGAGTTCCATTACTGCGTCCCAAAGGTTTCTATTAGTTGGGTTATCAGAGCATCTTCCTTTAGTTACCAGGTAATAGATATTGCGTCGTTCGTCAGACAAGCACAACAGACTTTTTCCTTTCTGTACTTGGACTTCAAGATGTTCCAAACCGCCAAATCTGCGTTTGAAATCGGACGCGATATCACGGCTTATTCTGAGATCCTTTGAACCGCAATGGGCCAGAGAATATTACTTGCATATCGCAAAGAAGTCTCTTCGGATTTCTTGCGTCACTCCAAATCTCCTGTTAATATGGGGGCCTTCCTTCATGAACACTTCGAATGTGAGCTCGGAAGGAATAGTTCTTAATAATCTGGCCCGCGCCTCCTCTTCATTTGCACCTGCTTCCCATTTGGAAATCCTCTTCACTATCTCATAGGGTCCTTCCCAATTATGTTGGAACTTAGGTGATAGTCCACAACGACGACGAGGATTATAAAACCAAACAAGATCTTCACTTTGGTAACCACCTGCTGTAGCCTTGATGTCGTAGCTTTCCTTAATCCTGTTACTAGCAATCTGCGCATGCAGACGAACCGACTCGTGGACATCGTTAAACTTTCTTCGGAGGTTCGTAATATAATCTTCTCCAGCCAAATCATCTCCTGGTTTACAGTCGAATTTGAGGTCACAAGGTAGTCGTAACTCCCTTCCAAAAAGGACACTGGCATGTGTTTGGCCAGTCGTTTCGTGGACAGATGAACGGTATGCCATTAAGAATAAAGGTAAATAGCGGTCCCAGTCCCTTTGGTGGTCAGACACTACCTTGGAGAGGTATTTAATTAAGGTCCGGCTCATTCGTTCAACCATGCCGTCCGATTGTGGATGAAGTGGAGTGGTTCGAGTTTTCTTTATTCCTAGGAGCTCGCATATTCCACGGAATATAGCCGATTCGAAATTTCTCCCTGGTTCTGAGTGCTACTCCAAGGGCACCCCAAAACGACTGATCAACTCTTTCACCAGCTCCTCAACTATGGTTTCCGACTCTTGGTTCGGAAGGGCATAGGCTTCAACCCACTTAGTAAAATAGTCCATAACGACCACAATGTACTTGTTACCTTTCTCGGACTCTGGGAATGAACCCGCCACATCTATTGCGATTCGTTCTAAGGGGCCACCGACATTGTATTGACGCATCGGCGCCCTTGGCCTTTTTTGTGGTTCATTACTCGCATTACACTTCTTACACCAATCCTTGACATCTTCCTTACAGTTCATCCAATAAAATCGCTCTCGAACTTTCCCAAGCGTCTTATTCACTCCAAAATGGCCACCAGATGATCCATCATGAAGATACTGCAACACCTCTCTAACCTTATTGCGAGGAATAACCAGTTGCTTCCTATCTTCCTCTCCATCTGGACTTTCAACAACACGCTTCAGGATGCCATCCTCCAAAACCATTGAGTCCCACTGAGCCAATAACGAGTTTAGTACTAGGGTACAGGAAGAAACTTGCTGCCACGTTGGCCGTTTTCCGTCTTTTTTCTTTTCCATCATCTTCTTCAAGTCCCGGTCCTGTTTTATATTGTCAGATAACCATTTGTCATCGATTACCGTGACGCGTCGAATTGCCTCTTCGTTCTTTTCCATCCGATCACACTGCTTGTAGTCTGCTTGACAAGATTTTCTGGAAAGTGCATCGGCGTTCTGGTGTCCGGTTCCAAGCCGGTGCTATACGTCAAAATCATATTCCTGTAGCTTCTCAATCCATCGAGCTACCTGACCCTCCGAATTTTTGAAATTCAGAAGCCACTTTAAAAATGCATGATCGGTGCGTAAGGTCAATTTTCGTCAATACAGGTATTTGTAGAAATGTTCTACACTTTTGAATACAGCTATCATCTCTCGCCTAGTGACGCAGTAATTTCTTTCGTCTTTTGATTAGGTCTTGCTAAAATAGCCGATTACCTTCTCCTGGTCATCTTGTAACTGCGAAAGAACGGCTCCCATTCCCACACATTGCTGGTGTTGGTGTCCAAAATGAACATTCCATAGGGCCGAGGATATACCAGTACGGGGCTGTGATTAACGCCTGCTTCAATGTGTCAAATGCCGTTTGACAATCCGAATCCCAATGAAATTTGCGGTTAAACATGTCAAAGGTTTGGCGATATTGACAAATCCATAAACATAGCGACGATAATAAGTGCACAATCCCAAGAAGCTTCTTATGTCGTGCACATTCTCAGGCACTGGCCATTCCTTCACCGCCTTTATCTTCTCTGGATCCACGGTCACGCCCTTCGCTGATACAACATGTCCTAAGTAAGAAACTTCTTCGCGGAAAAGGTGGCACTTTTTCGGACTGAGTTTCAAATTGGCCTCACGTAACCGCTGGAATACCGCTTGCAAATTCTGCAGGTGTTCATTAAAGGTGCTTCCAATCACTATGATGTCATCCAGGTATACCAAACAGGTCTTTCCAATTTGATCAGTTAAGATTTTCTCCATCAACCTTTCGAACGTCGCCGGGGAATTGCATAAACCAAAAGGCATAACTGTTAACTGTCAAAGGCCCCTACCGATCGAGAATGCGGTCTTTTTCTTGTCGTCAGCATCTAAAGCAACTTGCCAGTATCCGCTCTTCAAGTCGAGTGTGGAAAACATTTTCTAGCCAGAAAGCATATCCAAAGTGTCATCAATCCGCGGAAATGGATAACTGTCTTTCTTAGTGACGTTGTTGAGCTGTCGGTAATCCACACAAAAACGTGTTGTCCCATCCTTCTTCATTACCAGCACTACCGGTGATGTCCATGGACTTGAGGATGAATCAATTATGCCGGTCTCCTGCATTTCGTGGATTATTCGCTCTGCTTCTTCCTTTTTGGTCAGAGGCAATCGTCTAGGTCTTTGACGAATAGGCTGCGCATTACCGGTATTGATCTTGTGTTTTACGATATTGGTGCTTCCCCTATCATTCATGTCGGTCTCAAAGACGTCGGCATTCTGACATAGAAGATGTTGAATTTTGAATTTCTGCTCATTGGTTAGATTCCTACAATATCTGTCAATCACTCCACTTATTTCAACAGGTACTGTTTCAGAATTTACCTGCTGTTGACGTCGAGTAGGTACTTGCGGAAGGAGTACTTTTTCTACACTGCCTCGTCGTATGACCTAGTTCGCCGCAATTCCAACATCTTAGCTTTCGTGTTTCTTTATCGAACTTGGAGATGATTCGGCAGACGGTTTCTTCTAGATATTCTGACGAATCCGTTTCTTCACGCAGTAGCCGAACCCTTCCCTGTTTGCTATAGGCCTGTTTAACAGTTTCATACTCCAATGCACGAGCCAATGCATTAGCTAGCGTCTTAGGTCCGTCAAGGCGTATTCGTTGTTGAGTGTCACTGTCCCGAAGTCCATCAGTAAATGCCTCCACTGCCAATCTTTCCATCAATTCTTCTGGTGTATCAGGTAAGGCCAGTCGGGACTGTCTCGCAATATCGGCCTCGAATTCTTGTAAGGATTCCGTTGGTTTCTGCTGACGGGTTTTCAGTTGAATGTGATACACTGCTGTTAAATGAGCCTCGCCGTAGCGCAACTCCAACCGTTTTACCAACTGTTCATAATCCGCCAACTCTTCCGGGGAAAGGGTGTTCAAAATGTCACATGCATCTCCACGAAGCGCAACAGTCAACGCAGTGGCTTTTTCTTCAGGCGCCCAGTTATTCGCCTTAGCAGCCGCCCCGAATTGCTTGTGGTATGTGGCCCATGAGGACTTTCCATCAAACGTTGGTGGTTTTACTCGTGTTCTTGACTCTATACCACTTCCTTGGCTGATTTGGCTGACTTCGTTGAGTGTACTAGATGCACCAATATCCCCTTCGGTTGGTTTTGTCTTACCATTAAAGATCAATTCTTCCAGCACTTTTATCTTCTCTACTGTTTCTTGAATATTCTTATTAAATGTTTCTTCCCATATATTCTCTAAAGTTCTACTGTTTTCTTCCAATTTATATTCCAAACTTTTATTGTTTTCTTCCAATTCACTTTTCAAGCTTTTACTATTTTCTTCCAATTTATTTTCCCAACTTTTACTGTTTTCCTCCAATTCACGTTTCAGACTTTTACTATTTTCTTCCAATTTGTTTTCCAAACTTTTACTATTTTCTTCCAATTTATTTTCCAAACTTTTACTGTTTTCTTCCAATTTAGATTCCAAACGTTTACTGGTTTCTTTCAATTTATATTCCAAACTTTTACTGTTTTCTTCCAATTCTTCTTCAAAAAGAAATGTTTCAGGATCATGGCCATCCTTTTTCAACACCTCCGCGAGCCGCCACTGAAGTTCCGCTTTGTTACTGCTTGTCGCTTCATCCGGTTCTTTTAATTCTCTTCTTAACTCGGCTACTTAATTCGTTCTTTGCCATTGTAATGTCTCTTACCCCGCACCTGACACCAGTTGTAATGTTCGTGGGTTTAACAAATTAATTTTTAAGAAGAAAACTATTTATTTACACTAATTACTATTAAACTTAAAAACACTATTAAATTATTACTAAACTTCGGTAATTATTCTATTTATTTACACTACTGTTACTATTCACTGTTCTATTTATTTCACTTCTATCACTGTCAATTTATCTCTTAATTCACTTCTGCAACGGTCAATTTATTTCTACTCTCTTCGGCGATCGTCTCTTCCTTTAAATACTCCCTTCCCTCCTTTCGGGAACATTCTCGAGTCGTCTGGAGAAGTTTCGTTTTCTTCGAACTGTTTAATTGCTTTCCCGGAACGCAAGTACGACACACACGTTTAGATGTACACACGCACATGAAGAAAGGCACCCGCGGCTAGTCGGCGAATCGATAAGCCGCTCACACACACGTATGCCCGATCGCACACAAACACGCTCGTGCTCGCTACATTCTTGATGACTACGATTTAAGAATTTTAATTGATAGTAGAGCGTCAAATTTGGTTATTAACCCTAGTCCTGCTTATACTTTTCTGATAAAATTTTAAGGAAACCTTTTACGATAACATGATTGAATAATTCAATCACTCATAATCAAAACATCGAAGTACTGATTTTAAAGTCGTTAGGAGTCAGTCACGAGTTCCTATTTAACGTTGCAAAATGGCACGATAAGTTCAATGGACTTTTAAGAAATGAAGATTGAATTAAATTAAAGGCTATAATTAATTATGAAACAGAAACAGTAGGGATTCCATTTGCAAAAATTCCTTTTTTTGAATGAAGAAAATCTCCAGTCACTCACCCAATTAGCTAATAATAAAACAATTAGTATTCCTGTAGATTTGTTAGATGGAGAGGTTATGATTCCTGAAATTAACGTAAATAATTTTATAATACGTGAATCTTTATGTATTGTAAAAGATGGTTTCTGTAATATTCCAATTGAACAAGAAATATCTGGCAAAATTACGTTTCGAAAACCCGTAAAAGTTAAGCCTACACATACTGCCGAAATAATGCAACCTCCCATAATTAAAAATATTATTAAGTTAGCCGAAATAATAAAACACATACATATGAATTCTGAGGAATGAAACAAAATACTTTCTTTATGTGAAAATTATAAAGATATCTTTTATAACGAAGGTAGTGATTTGACCTATTAAACATACAATAAGAACAACCGTACCATTTAAAACAAGAAATACAAAGTCAAATTGAAATACTTTTGCAAAACAAAATTATTAAACTAAGTAGGTATATCTCCTTATTCATCTCCTGTCTGGATTGTTCCGAACAAGCTAGACGCGTCAGGTAAAAAGAACTGGTGTTAAGTCATAGATCACCCCTTTACCTCAAATTACCAAAATTTTAGACAGCTTAGGAAAGTGCAGTTATTTTAATACGTTAGCTTTAGCTCAGGACGATGCCGAAAAAACTATGTTCATGGTTAACAATGAGTACCACCAATATGATCCTATGCCCTTTGACATAAAAAATGCCCCGGTTACCTATCGAAGAGTTATGGATAATATTTGTGCATGTGTTCTTATTTCAGACCCATGCTGAAATATTAGCATGCGGTTTGCTGTTTGATGTTCGATACGTTTAAGGAAATTTTTTTCAAGAATTTTACTCATTATGTTGAGTGTAGTGAGCCTAAAAAATGTAGAGTCATTGATATCTTTACCTGGCTTGTGGATAAAGACGCAAGATCCAAATTTTCACCTCTCAGGGAAATATTCATTAGTTAAAGAACAGTTATATATCTCAACTAGATTTAGTAAGAGCCTGGAGCCTGCCCATTTAATAGAACCAGTTATAATGTCATCTAGTTCGGGAGCTTTATAATTATTAAATATTTTAATAATATTCAACATTTCCGCTATTGATGTGGGTTCAATTGGTTTTATCGGTGTTGTAAACGAAGCTTGTTTTTTCTTCCACTGTCGACTCGTGTACAAGTGCTGCTTTCGTCAGTTTGTCTGCGAGTTCTAAAACGGAATTTGTTTTTAAGTGTGACAGTTCTTGATCATTTTTTTGTTTTTGAGATTGTGTTAAATTTTTCATCTATAATCTTCCTTACCGTTAAGTAAGTCGAACCACTGTTTATCACGCAGTGTATTGATTTCTTGGTTAATGTCCTGTTTTACTTCTCGTAATTGATTATCAATTTTCTTTAATCTTTTGCAGAATTGTTTGAATAGTTCTTCTTATTTATAGAATCCTTTCATCACATTCCTCGTCGTACTGATACTGGTTACTACAGGAGTCAATTCGTTTGTTAGTCGTTCATATTTTTCTCTATCTAGAAGCTTTAGATTTCAGATCATTTTAAATGTTCAATGTGATGTGTAAAATTCGTTTTAAGAATCCAGGGAATGTGGTCTGATCAAATGTCATCTATTGACCGGGATACAGGTGTTATATTTATTGTACTCGAAATCGCAAAATCGATGGTGTTGACCGAATATTCAGGTCGAGAGGGCTTTTCGTGTGAAATTAATTTTAGATTGTGTTGTTGGATTAATTGTTCAATTCGCAGACCTCTGTGTAAAGTCTATTACCTCCCCAGCTTCTATTTCTCGCATTAAAGTCTTCTATTGTGATGGTGTTAGGTTCTTGAAGGATACGTTCCATCTGACTTTCAGTTGCTCTACTTTCAGTACATGGTACATAAATCCCAGCGGTCGAAATGTAATCGTTGTCAGTTAGTGTAACCCTTATTCAACTGCCTTAGATTTTTCTTTCACCGGCTTCGGGAAGTAAATCTTCTTGTACCCAGGTAAGTTGTTCGTTAATATAGAGACGAATTCCCAAATGTGGGGCTATAAACTTTGGTCATAGTCTGTTTTTTTGTAATGCAGTATAGATAGCTTATCCATTACCAGCTAAAACTTGCATTATCTGTCATATATTTCTTATTGACTACGCTATTGGACAATGTGAAGTTTAATGCGGTGTTAGTTATTTCCATCACTAGATTGATAATTTTCGAGATATCATATTAGGTGTATTTTTCCATTGATTCTAGAATTTTCTTTCTACAAGAAAAGTTGTTACCTCCTCCGCGAAACTGTGTTGTCGAAGTTGTGTTAGTGATTTAGATTATTATTTCCTGAGGGTAGACCGTTGCTGCTGCGTAGATAGAACTAAATGATTTTCATTCCTTTGTTTCCAATTATATTTACAGTTTACAGTCACTAAGTATAACAATTGTTTTACGAATTCACTTAGTCAATAGGGAGATTTCTAATACTTTATAAACCAAACGAAATGTATTTAGCAAGTTTATTAAAAAGAAGTTGGAGAAAAATTGTTTTCAAGTTTCATACAAAAATATATATATATATACAAATTTACTTATTCTGCTTTTCAGCTTTTTAATATTTAAGGTTTCCGTTTTAAAATTATTCACTGTATCTGGTAACTTGCGTTTATTCCTAGATCAGTCATTTAGCTCAAAGTATTATGTGTCAACGTCAGATCTTGCAATTTTTGTTTTTTTGTTGTTTATGTAACGATTAGAATGTTATTTTTGGTGAAAAAAGGCAAGACTTTGGAATTATATAGGAAAAATGAATGGAAACTCTCTTATTGTTTATTATGAGGTTGATTCATTAGACGATGTTTCCTTTTCTATGCCTAAGGTGCGCCGTCCAAACATTCATATGTGCTGGATGCAAGCACCCTAGTCGGAGTGGTTTTCGTGCCCACATGGCTTGCTTCGTTAAGTCAGAGTACGTGCATTCTCGTTTGCACATAAAGCTGCTTTGATACATTTATTATTGTTTTTTTTTAAATACAGTTCGAAGAACCACTGTTTAGGACGGTACCTTGAATGTGCTGGTTGATAAATGAAACTATGAACATCAGTGGCTTCTCCACCTAAAAGACAAAATGATAATTACTGTTCCCAAGGAAGACGCAGCTGGAATGACCAGCAAATGTATTAAAAGTGTATTCGCAAAAGGAGAAGAAAAACACTGTAGTGGCTCCCTGGCAATTATCGAAATAGGTCAATTAACGCATAAAATATGACAAAATTACCATCCCTATTTATAAAGGGCTGGCCATGTTCTAGAATGATCCAGATTGTGACCTAGGCAACTTAACTTAACATAATTAATAATTTTGAAACTTGAGGTGACTGCAGGTTACTTGGACTCCAATATGAGGATTGGACCAAACATGCCTTACATTAGTAAACTGTGCTGTGGAAAAACATACAGAGTATTGTAGGTGACATATTATTTTCGTTTTTTGGCAATAATTTCACCAGATCCTCATAAATCGTTTTCAAAATTGACACAGGGCTATAACTTTAGGAGACAAGAAACACTGAGGGAGATTAATTTAAACGGTCGTACCTTTACTCTTCCTTGACTTCTGGGAGCAAACTATCCACTGTATGGGGATCCGATGATTCGCCCTCTAAGGGAAGATTTCGTCAACCTAACGCCTGTCTATTATGTACCCGACGATTCCCGTTTGTTTTCGTCGTCGTCACATGGAGAGGTTAGAATTTTGTCTCGGGTCACATTAGCTGCGCTTCCGTCTATTGGTTCCAGGTTGCAGTTTAACGTTTCGCAAAGTCGGAACCATAACAAATGCAAATGCGTACGATTTTTGAAAGTTTTGAAAGACTCAATTCAGGGAAAAAAAAATAAAATTTTTTAAATTACGGACACTATGTGACAATAGTGTGCTATATTTTCTTCCATTGTTATTCATCTGAATGGTTTTCTATTTCTGCTAATTTAGAATTTTATTAAAACAATTGAAACAAAAAGGAAACAAAAAGAGACTTTAGAAAGAAAAACAAGAAGTTAATTTGCCCATTGTGACTCATAACTTGTTCATGAAATATTGTTTATTATTGGTAAATGTTAACATAAAGAAACTAAGTAACATCTAATTATTTATCGATGACATTAGATTAATTAACATGCGGGGTTATATGGGTGCCAGGATGCGCTGGTGTCTAATAGTATTGCCTTGCATTGTAGAAAAGTTACAGGTAATGTCCATGCGCACCAACAGAGAGAACGGTCAAGGAATGCAGCGTCGACTCATATCCATGGAGACGAATATTGTGGTCATTCTACGCATTACGCTTGGGCATATTATTAATTAAAGTCCAACTATGTATTTCACATATGAAGAAGTATTTCTTATATTCGACAAGTTATATTATAGAAGTTATCGTGATATACACTTCAGTGCGCAATTAAGACTAACTTGCATTGTGTTGTTAGCAGTTTTATAAAAATATATAATGTACACAAAGTGTCTATAAAATAAGTGTAAAAAATATATAGCCACCATTTAAAGATATCAATGACAGTTATAAAAAATGTAATGCGGTTTACGCATTTTAATTTTTACTTCTACGTTAATAATATTTGGTTATTGATTTACTGGAAATATGGGAATTTGCTTGGATACTGGTGAGTAAATATTTAGTTACTACTGTTGTTCAAAACAACTGTAAGTAGGCCAGTAAATAATAATATGTAAAACTATGACGTTATATAGGTACCAAGCCGAATGAAAATCTACGTTACAACCGATCTGATGTGAATAATTGCACATTTTCTTTAGCATTTGCACATTTCAATGCTCTAGGGTACAAAACAGACTGATTAACTTGAGTGCGCATCGTTATTATTATAAAACATTGCAATAATGTAAAACAATGAGATCATCAAATATATATAAATATACATACGTACACATCCATCAAATTTATTAAGGAAAACCTAACACTATCCGGGCTGCATAAATGCACAAATTACCATTTATTAGCAATAGTCAACAAATAACGTTCTCCTATTGGTTCTCGATAAAAGCATGTAGGTATTAGGTATATGTTTTGTACACACGTTACCAACCGAAGGTAGCTTTTGACTTGTCGTTGCCATGCATTTCTTTTACTTTATACTCACAGGTAGTTTATTCTGTACTCATATTCTGATCGTGATGTATACTTGACGTGTGAGGTGTAACGAACGTTCTATTAGCAAGAATAAATGGAGGAACTACTGTAGCCTGTTTACAGCTACATCGTCAATCACATTTAATTTAATTTAACAAATAACAAAAATTACATAAGTACAAAAATAAAAAAGAAATACAACACGGATGCTGCTAGGTAGCAGCTAATTGAATGCAGCGTTGCAATGTAGTATTTTCCTGTGATACTACCAGCGTCGAACTGGCCCTTGCCTGTACTGTATTCAAATACGCTTTTCTTGAAAATGGTGGACTTTCGAACCACCAAACATTTACTTAATTGTCTTGTTTTAAAGTACCCTATCACCTTCTCGAAGTTTGACACCTGTATATTTAATCAATGCTCTATTACAATTTAGTTAAAGTAAATTCCAAGTTGTTACTAATAGCAATATAAACAATACAATTAGAATTAGGTGAACATTATTTGAACCAATTTATATGTTATTAAAGACAACATTAATTCAATAGAACATGTATGTGTTTTAAATACATACAAGTTGAGGTCCATCCAGAGTGTAAATAATAGAAAATCAGGTCCCATTTGCAAGATGAAATTCGATTTTGATCTCATCTTGTATCTATGTGTAGATAATGTTCATGAGACAAAAGGAGGGTTGGGCTAAAAAACCTCCATCTTGTTCGGAGCTCCGATTGACCCATTGTATCAAATTTTAAACTTCGACAGTAGATTGACTGTGGAGGGCTTTGTAGGTTTTTGGCGTATAAAATAATTTCAAACATTTTTACGGTTGCCTGAGACCAGTACACCTGATAACGTGGTCAATCATTTTATTATTAAAAGCGCACTGTTATGCGAGGTATTTAGCAATAGAAAAACGTAATTAAATTGTATTAAAAATCGTGTTGGCAATTTTAACTTTTTTATTAATTTGAACGCTTTATTTAAAAAACAACAGAAATGCACTTAAACATTAAAAAAGCATGGAAAGGGAAAGGGTTGCAAGTTATTGTATGAATTATAAACAAAAACTTTGATTTCAACCCATTTCTTATTGCAGAATAATTGGAGGTATTCTTTTATTACCCTCAAACAGTGCTGCCTTTGGGGTTATTTCCATTTTAATACGATTTTCAATATATAAACGATGTATGTCGAGACTTTCACGAGCTTATTCATATTTGCATGTGCTAAACCATGAATAGAAAAGATATATACAACAGACGAAAAACATAAAAGTTGAAAAAACACAAAAAATATATACAAAAACAATGCAGACAATCTATATATATATATAACAAAGTCGTCTTAGTTACACTATTTATAACTCAAGAACGGTTGAACCGATTTGGCTGAAAATTGGCGAGGAGGTAGCTTGCAACCGGGAGAAGGACATAGGATACTTTTTATCACGTTCCACAGGAAAAACGTGTTATATGTGAACGCAACGGACATGGAATGACAAAACGAAAATAACAGCAAAACGAAAAATTTATAAAAACGCAGCTGACATGCAATAACAAAAAGCAACTGACATCTAAACGTAATGTCTATGGTTAAGTATGGTCTTTTATTTATAGTCAGATTAGCTGAAACTTGGCTTTAATGCTTTTTCATATAAAATTAGTGACATACATACCTATTTCAACATTTTACAAAATTCTGTAATATAATAATAACGATATATGATTTTCGCTTGCAAGGAAGGTGTCCTACTTGAGGAGAAGTCCGTATCTCTATCATCAAATGAAATTTGTAAATTCATGCCAATCTACAAAGAAAAATTAATAATAATGTTTTAGTAAAATAAAACCCAATATCATTTGCATTTGCAGGAAACTTGCAAATTAATACTACATTTGTATAAAACATAGGTATCTATAACACATACGTATTTGATATCTTACTTTTCATTTTGTAGTGGAAAAATAACTGTCGCACTCCAAACTCATTTAAACTTTTTAACCAACTGTAGTAACGATCTTTTGTAACGGTTATAATCCATATTTTATGTATACCTAATATCGCATGTGTGAAACCTAGAACCAATTTAATGGTAGCACGAATAAATTTATTGGTAGCAGGAATCAATTTATTGGTAACAAGAAAAAGTTCGTTAGGAGTAAGTATGGACATTAATACAGTGAAGTTAAAACGTATGATGTTCGAGTGGCTTTTTAAAAGAACATTGTTTTAACACATTTATTTGGTTCGGTTTTCAGGAACTTTTAGTACACTTTATTTATCTTAAATATTACGCACAAATGATGGCGAATGAACAAACCTGATATAGGTTTTACCTATAAAGTAGAATGTTGAATGATGATTTTTTTTGTTTTCGTGGAAGAGGGGAAATCTTCAAAACCACTCTACCTCAGGCTGTTTTAGGGTCATTTAGGTCCTGTTCAGCCGTATGTGTTTGTGGTTTATATTATGTGTCTGTGTGCGTGTGCGTTGTGTGTGTGTGTGTGTGTGTATTTGTATTGCATTAACTGTGGCAACCTGTGTGTGCATTAAGCTGAACTGTGGCGTACGCTTTAGTTGTGGCAACGCACATTCGGATGCCACAGCAAAAGTTGCCATAAATCGCATATAAGTCTGTTTCGTGTGTGCCGCTTTGAATATACCACGCCTACGAGGATAGTGCGCAGATTGTNACCATAGGGTAAGGATTTCATATTCGAGCAGAGGGTATTAATAGGATGGTATTTTCATTTATTATGGAATGGATTTTGTTTAATTTTAACTTAATAGGCTTTACAATAAGAAAGTTGATAATACACATATAATTTTAAGTATTGACTTAATGGTTCTTCTTCATCGGTAGAGAGTAGTTGACATTTTGAATAAATTTCTTGAAGATGTTTAATCATTGCGTTAATTTGGGTTTAGAAATGGTTTCAAAATTTGGAATATTTTCGAGGGCAAAAGTGATTGATCTTTCCAAAAGTTGCAAATAGTTCAAGAGATTACTTGCAATTTGTGTCAAGTGTAATACTTTTATTTTCGAAGGTTATTTGCAGCAGCATTTAACGTATTAAATGACTTACTATAATTTTCTTGAACCGTATTAATAATCTTTAAAAATATGGTGGGCTAATGACAAATACTGATTTTGCTTATCAATTGTTTTCTTTTGGTTTTTAAAAAGTTTATACATGTTTGATTTTAATTCTTTATACTGGTCTTCATCTACTGTGCCAAACAGATAATTTAATGCGTTTCCTATTCCGTTTATTAGTCTATGAGCGTTTCTATGGATTTTGAATTTATTAAGGGTGTTATTAATGTTACATAATAGATACATTTTCTAATGTGAAAAATCTGTATTGAAGTTTTACTAGGGCGGTTTTAGTAATTAAATCGCTATAGGTTTTCCGTGCTAAAGTAAGATTAACAGAAGAAGCAAAGTTATGGTAAAGGGAGAATACGAGGGTATTGCCAAAATTTTGGGATACATAGGTAATGTTACTGTTTGATTTTGTTACGTCAGTCGTCTCGGCTTGTGCCAGGCTAAGGGGTACGGTGATCAGGAATATGTTCGTTATTTTGCAACAAAATTTCCTTACCTTCTTACCATTCTAATCTTACGCAGTGGTGTTTTCCATACTTTTGCTTACCCTGGCAGTATTCCTTCAATCCTATCATTATTTTGGTCAATTTTAGTGCTACTTTGAAATTTTAGGGCAATTTTAGATTTGCCTGCAGTTTTAGTATAAATTTCTCAAGGTAGTACAGGAATAGGGTCGTTTTGTTTGTTAACTTTGTCTAATGCTTGATGGTTTCTTTCTAAATTTCTATTTTTGACTTTTTGATACAATATGAATAGTTCTTTGTTTCTGTTATTTATGTATTTACTGGGGTTATTAAGCTCTAAGAGTTCTAGGTCTGGTAGTGGATTAAATTGAGTTATTATACATAAAAATGGATTGTATCATCAAATTTGGAATTGTTTTGGCAGGGTTGATTTGTTTTAAAATTGTTTATTTTTCTTCACGTGTTCTGATTGCCTGTTTATGCGAAGTGCAAGTCAGTGTGATAAAGTTTAGACAAGTCTTTGAGATGAGGGTTGTAAAATTCTGATCCCATGTCAACTAATATTTTACCTGGAAAATTATGCTGATTAATGAAATTAATTTATTAAAGATTAATTTATTAAGTATGGTAATACCATTCTTATCTGTTATATGATAAGCTCGCGCGTATTTACTGAAATGGTCGAAAATTGTCAAAAACGTATTGTTTTCAATTGTAACTAAGTCCATCATTATTATTTCAAAGGGTTTTGTCGTCACTATTGATCCTTTGTAAATATTTCGTTCATATTTGGATTTTAAACATACGTCACATTTACTGATGTAAAATGTGATTAATTTATTTAAATTTGGCTAATAAAATTTCGTCCTGAAATGGTAGTATGTCTCTTCAATACCATTATAGTTAGTGTCATGGTAATTTGAAATTAGTTGCAGGGCTTTTTCTCTATTATAGGGTGTTAAGTCCAGAAGGGTTGTCGTAAAAATAACTTTATTATTTTTCCCTGATAATATTTCATGTAATTGTAGGTACAGGGTCTACGTGAAGGAGAGTACGGTGACTAAATCGTCATTGTCATTATTGGGTTCATTGCCAGTGATGGGTTCAATTAATTGGGACAATTGGGCATAAAGTTCATAAGCTTCTTCGGGTGATAAGAAATCTAGGCCTAAGGGTTGACAAATACTGAATATACATCAAAATCGTCGCCTTCTTTAAGGGTGTTTACTTCCATTCGTGAAAGCGCGTCTGCTTCTCTTGCCTTAATGTGTTTAATTTCGAAATTTTATTTTGAAACTTTGATTTTCAGCGTGCTAGTCGACTATTACGTTCTTTAAGGTTTTGTAAAGTATTAAGGGCATGTGACCTGTGAATGGGGTAATTTTTCTACCGTAAATGTAGGGATTAAAATGTTTTCAAGATCCTACTCCAGCTAAAAAGCGATGGAGTGTCCTTCTTGGGATATAACTGAACCTATCGCTTTAACTTTAACTTTTAACTTTAATCTCTTTAACTCTTTAACTCTTTAACTCTTTAACTCTTTTAAATCTTTTTTTCTTAAAGATTAGGATTTATCTGAAGATGCTTTTAAATTTACGTCTTTTAATCTTTGAAAAACTTGTTTTAAGTGAATTAAAGTGATTTTGAAAATTCTACAAAAGCAAATTCTAAGAAAAGTTCAATGAGAAGAAGTTGGGAGCGGGAAGGAGAATGAGTATAGGAAACGAAGCATTGAGCGGAAGGGGGAATGAAATGGGAATCGGTGACCCTGACTCACCTCGGATAAGCACTCGCGCTAAAAAGGCGAAACTAGAAATGAGCGAAAGGGAAGCAGCTAAGAGTAGAAGATGGCAGAGCTTTCTGAAACTGTCGTTTGGTTTAGGGGCAAAGTCGGAAAGTGTCGAAATGAATTAAGTGGCCTGACACTAAGGCCCGGAAATTAACCTAACTACAGCCTCGGGGAATGAAGGTCTTTCAGAATTTGAGTGTTTCTGAGTGCGGAACAAAGAATCTGCATGTAAGTGTTTTGAAGAATTTGCATTATTTTGCAAGCACCGAAGCACTGCCGCTAGATGGTTTGCATTCCATTTAAATTCACAAAATTGAGATAAACTTCCGGTATAACCTGAAGTGGTCGACTACTGAAATTTGCTTAATTAACAAGATTATCCTTGATAATCCCTGTTGACAAATTTTTAAATCTCTAGCTTGCTAGGTTTACCTACCCTCTGAAGGGACTTATTGATGAACTGTTAAGGCATTTCTTTCCATACCCTATGTAAATTTCTTTCCAGATCTACCATATCTTATAATTATACTTCCAAAGCCTCCGTTTTATTCATCCTCACACGGCATAGTCCATCGGAGCTACATCACAACTCTTCAACATTCATTTTTCTCTAGGAATATTTTTAAAATTTGCATCCATGGACTCCTTAGTCTTCTTCAAAACATGACTTGTTGCTGAGTCTTGATGAATAGAGGAGGTATCATTTGGGTACAGACGGTGAGAATCTCTGACCCAAAGTTTCTTCAATACATTATTAATGTAATAATCTGAGTTAATTTGGGCATCAAGGTCTGCAAAATGAAGACTTGTTTTGCAATTTAAAGAGACGCCACCCCATACCATAAAATATTTGGAGTAATTTTTTCGTCCATATTCCTTGCAATCAATGAACTTTACCCTTCTTTCTGGTCTTATTCTTCATTGTTTTATTCTATACATTTGCCCTTTTGATATCTGTATCCTTTTTTTATTTTCAAGATTATCATCCTTTCGCGTATCCCAGGTCGTAAATAAAAATAAAAATAATTCTAATTTATTGTTTTAATTAACAGTAATATCTTATTTAAATTTGATACAAAATGATGTGTTTTTTTTGTGTTATTAAAGAATATAATAATGTTACTCCACTTTTGGATATCAAATCAACATATCCACTTTATTCGACTCTGTGATTTCTTCGATTTGCTGCATGACTTTGGTTTCCCTACCGCATAATGTTTTCCATAGAATGTATACTTATTATTTATATACAGCAACTAATACTATCACTGTGATGAATATCAGGCTACTTATATAGAAGACTGCATATATCATTACATACCTTATTAAGATCTTCAAAGTTATTGTTTATTATAGGGTGATTATTCAATCTCAATATCGTTCTTAAGGTTAATTTTTTTGAATTAAAGGTTATGCAGGCGGGGATAAATTTATTTAAAGTACATTTAATTTTTTTTAGTAATTTCAAATAGAGGAAAATACTTGGTCAGCCTTGTAACATTAACCTCCTCTAATTTAGAGTTATTTTCTGGTGCTTTATCGATGATATAATTTAAGTCAGTTTTTTTTTTCTATCTTGAAGGGGCCTGAATATCAGTTTACCAGTTTATGGCTTAATCATAATACCCTTGTTGACGTGAATAGACCCACATTATCTCTGACGCTGTACTGTATATGACGTTTTTTGACATACACAACTTTATCCTTATGTTGTAATCGATGTATGGTATCCCTTGCTTATTGTTGGGCTAATTCTGTATTTTCTATGACTTTCACTATTGTTTAATTGTCAGAGCCTTTCCTAAAGCAACATCCACAGGTTTCCTTACAATTCGACCATATATTAAATAAAACGGTGAGATGCCATTGAATGTTTGTTGCAGAAAAGGTAATGGTGAAGGCCAATTGCGCTGGTTTCTAACTGTAAACCTCGCTAATACCTCAGTATATGTTCCGTTCGGTTTTTCTATTAACTCTACATATTGAGACCAATACGATGTGCTAGAATCTTGTTTAATTTCTAATCGGGTTACAAGCTTACCCATCAACTTTAAACTAAAATTACTACCCCTGTGTGACGTTATTTTCCAAATACTTCGCGTGTTCTTATTACGTCGTTTACTAAATGTGGGTTGTTGTTATTGACGGTAAGGCTTCCATTTTTGAGTAGCGTATCTGTGAAGACTACTATGTATAGGGTTGTTCGGAAAGTCATTTCGTTTTTTTTTTTGTGGAAATGAAAGACAGTTTTCGTATAATAAACAAATACTTTATTAAATTATATATTGGCCGTTCTGGTCCAACACCTTTTTCCATCTTTCTGGTAGTAGCATAATTCCACGTTCATAAAATTTTTGGTCTTTGCTGGCAAAAAACTGATCGAGGAGGTTTTTGACCTCCTCATTTGAGGTGAAGGCTTTACCGTCTAAAAAATTTTGGAGTGACCGGAACAAATAATAATCCGATGTTGCCAGGTCTGGAGAATATGGTGAGTGTAGCATTGTATCCCATTCAAGCTGTAAAAGCTTTTGGCGAGTGACCAAACTTGTGTGAGGTCTCGCGTTGTCTTGGTGAAACACTACACCTCAAAATTGCCGGATCGAAATTTAGCGAACCAGTTCTGGCACTGGCGTACTGTCAACACACCTTCTCCATACACATCAGTCAATTTCTTTCTGGTTGAACAGCATTTTTACCCTTTCTGTAGTAAAACAGTAAGATATGTCGAAAATGCTGCTTATCGCTCTCCATATTTAAAAGGGCACCAACCAAAAACTACTTCGTAGAATTAATTGGAATTTTTCACACACAAGCCTTACTATATGAGCTCTCAAAGCATATAAAAATTATACGGCTGAAATGTGAAGTTGGGTGCAAAAAAATACAATTAAATCCTCTGTCGGGAAAAAAACGAAATGACTTTCCGAACAACCCTATATTTTTCCCTTTTTGTCTGTTGGAAGGAATCTTTGGATGTCTATCCCTGTATAATCAAACGGATTTTCGGCTAATCTTACTGGTTTGGAGAACCTGAAATGACCCATCACCCAAAGGTTTGGGAAAAATCCAACCAAACCCAATCAGATAACTAGTAAATGTCAATATGTTACATGACAAGGACAGGGAAAGTGCCCGACAAGCACCTTTTATATACTCAAAGAATTTAGGATTGTAAACAAGTATATCATTAGCAAAATGTTACATGGTCCGTGACTGACACTGTGTTCCAACGAATTGTGAAAAAATACGCAACTCTTACATGTTTGTCTTCAGGGAGGATAGAAATCGTGAGAGACGGAACTATGTGATTATAGCCTACACCTGCTGTACCTCCTCCGGTAGTATCTGTTGAAGTAATTATTGTCTGAATTTATTCATTTTCACGGATCACGGGCGTAGGTTTTTTTTTTCGGACATCGTCCTGTTTAGTGTATATGGTTTGTTTCTTTTTTTTGTGGAGCATTATTCCTATTATAAGGTAGGTCGAAACCTGCCACTGTGGATCAGTGCCTCAATTTTTTAAATCAGTTCAGAATAACAAAAGTACAACTTACAGAGACTCCTTCCTCTCCAACCAAGAGTTCTTCAATAGTGTGCTTCGTCGTGATAAAACAATAAATGAATAGTACAATAAACGCACCAGTTACATAGGCATGGCCTCGAGATGCTCAAAATTGCTATTAGCAGCGTAAAACCAAGATCAAATACCTTCAACTGAAAGAATAGATACCGTTATTTATATGGTACCTACACGTTCACTTAAATGCAAACGAGGGAGCTTTTCTACCAAACTCCTGCCGGCTATATGTTCAGGCTAATGTGATTGCATCAACGTTGTATAATTTTTGTAGTAAATATACTAAATTATAAGGAATCTGTCCTAAACAACTGTTCGAACTTTTCAAGCTATAAAACATTAAATCAAAGTTGAGTGATTGCCGTTCACATACCAAATCCCAGGTACTCTACTAACAGTGAGAAAGTGACCATTGACGTATTGCGATGGTGGGCGGCGGGAGTGACAATAAACGACAAACCTGGGGCAGCGAAATGGGACGGCTCAGTCCTCAATAGGGCAAGCTATCAGACCAGTCTACATCTAGAAAAACCAAACTCGAGAAAAGTGATCAAAAGCAGGGATACTACATTTTTGTAATTTACCGTCAATAGAGATTATGTTCCTGTAGAACTATTAGAGAAGAATCCTCCAAAAACAATGATGTTAATGAAGAAAACAATATCGCTGACATATATGAAGATTCAATTTCAACAAGTTCATATGATACCGTATGTGAAAATACATCATCTTCAAACAAGGAGTACGTACCTGACATCAATTTTGATTTTCCTCCAGTTAGCAACATAACCTTCAGGCCTAGAAATAAAAGAAAATGCATATCTGGGTCAGCATGAAGAGATCTTGTCAAACGTTCCAGCAACATATAAAGAAGCAGTGAACTCAGTCAACAAAGATAAATGGATAAAATCCATCAGTGAGAAACTAGATGCTCATCAGAATAATAATACCTGGACATTGATTCAGAAACCTCAGAATGCCAAAGTGATACAGTGTACATGGGTATTTCGAATTAAGGAGGAACTATCAGGCTCAAGGTATAAGTCAAGACTGTGTGCCAAAGGGATATGCACAAACCAAGGGAATTGAAACCTATGCCCCAACACTCAGGAATGATTCGATACGCTTGCTACTTTTTGTTGCAGCACAGAACAATCTTAAAATTATTCAATTAGACGTTAAGAAACTTGAAGAGACCATATTCATGACACCACCAGAAGGCCTGCTCCATGAAGACAATATGTATGTAAACTTAATAAATCGCTTTATGGACTTAAACAGGCTCCCAGGTGTTGGAATAACAAATTTGGTTTCGTAAACAGCAAAGCAGGCGAATGTGTTTATATTGGTCAAGTCAAAGACAGGAAATGCTATTTATGCTTATATGTTGATGATGGATTATTGTTTTCAACTGATGAATTAGAACTAAAAGAAGTGACAAAAGAGTTAAAAATTGAGCAATTTAGTAATTGTATATTTATACATCAGACTAATTATATAGAACAAATGTTGATCAAATTTAATATCAATAATGCTCACTCCAATAGTGTTCATTAAGAACGGAGCAGCAGTAACCTGGTCCAGTAAAAGACAACAAACAGTGGCCTTATCTACAACAGAGGCAGAATTTATGGCTGCCTGCAATTTCTAAATGATATTGTATGATTGTTGATCAATAAGTGGACTGTATAACACTTTTATTTTGTTTAAAAACAATTTATTCTTTCTTAAGTGAAACTAACCAAAAGTATAAATAAAAATACATGTAAGCTTTAGTAATGACATGCGTCTGTTGCTCTTCGTGGCTTCTGTGCAACGGCGGCGAGATCAAAGAGGGGTTAGGAAAGGGCTCACTTTGTCGGCGACGTAACGTACAGGCCTGTTTGTACCCATATCACACATACATGCGAATAATAGATACGAAAATGTGTAAAGTTCTGTACAGATATTGATGAATATAAGCAAGACTCCATGTGTCTTTATTCGGATAATCAAAGTGCAATTAGTGTCATTAAAAACATAAATTTCCATAAACTGTGTAAGCATATCGAAATTATATATCATTTTGTAAAGGAAAAGTATCATCAAAAGATAATTATATTAAAGTATGTTAGTAATGATTGTCAGTATGCAGATCTACTTAAAAAACCATTGTCAAAAGATAAATTTCAATTATTAAGATCTGAAATTGAAATGATGCCATACAACTCGCATTCCTGAGCATTATCTCAGTATATTTTAATCTATATGCACAGCCGTCTCTAATACAAGCCATGCTGAGAAATTTGGCAACAGCGCATTGCTTCGATGTGAGAGTCCTATTCTGCGAGTCTTAGTTTTTATACTACACGTAGTTACACATGATTTTTAGACACCCATTACGATAAAAATGAATTGAATTATTAAATAACTAACTAAATAACATCACTGATAGTATATGACGTTATTTAAAATACACTTCAACATGTAGGTATTAAGAATAAAATAGAAAAGACAAAAGATTAGGTGTAAACATTGTTAGGTACCTACATGAATTTCATCTCGATAATTGTAATTTTATTAAAGCAAATTTCCACACCACAATTGAAGTATTGCCAAGGCGCGTTAGCTTTTTTTGGGGTTCACCAATAGCCCTGCCATCCCATTAGAAAAAACTAATTACAATTTCTAATTTACGGATTTTTGCTGTCTTACAGTTAGCTGAATTTGAATTGGAGTGGCGGGACTCTTGCTTTCTATAATTTATAATTTTAACGTAATCATTAAGCAAAACATTAGCAAAAGAAGATAAAATTTGGAAGAATATATCTTTATAATGTTTTCCACAACTACATATTTTTGAAAATAGTTAATTTTCCTAAAATTGGTTTTTGGTGTTCAACCCGTAAACATTGTGTTTGCAGATTTTCGTTATTACTTATTTCTTCAAGAATGGCATAAATGGGAAAAAAAACTATACTAATATTATCAGTAGGAACAGAAAGTCCTCCCCTTTGTAAATAATCAAAATAAATATCTCCAACGCAAGAGCCTTTATTGTTTATTATGAGCGAAACACAATTGTTGCAAGTTATCTTTTTACGAGCAGAATGAACTGCACATCCTGAAATGGAAATTTTTAAGGAGTCATCTAAATCACAATTCATTAAAAAATCGGAATTTAAAATTTCAATAAACTGACTTATGTTTAAGGGAGACTCTTCAACAATTTAAATTCCTGTTTCATTTTTCTCTGGTAATTTAGGATATGTTAAAAGCACACTCAAAACATTACCGGCAGTGGACATTTTTTTTACTGTTTTTATAATGTCACTTTCGTTAAAGTGATGTATGTAAACTCCAGAATATTTTCATGGAGTCCAATCTTTGCGAGGTGTAGTACTTATGCATTTTTTTCGCATTTCATCATTTTTTTGGGAATAAAAATATAGACATACTTGTACTTACATTTTAAAGATGATTTATAATTTGAATAGCAACTGGGAACACAACGACGAGAGGCATTTTGTTAAGAAATAAACCAGAAAATTTACAACTAAAACACACAATCTGACCTAAAACATTTTCACTTCTTTCACATAATAGTTTTGCAATTAAAAACTGCATCCAAAGGTATTAATCACTATAACACACTATAATCATCCTTATTGCACATTTACTGCACGATATTTCCGCTAAAATTAAAATATT
>NW_020438933.1:1254262-1321818 GCF_000699045.2 Agrilus planipennis
ACACACAGATTCCGCCTATATATTATATAAGTAAATATACTTTATATTACAAAAAAGGTAATGTTCGAGCCGGCAGAAGGTTGGGACGACATGTTTTTTTTTTGAGCGTCAGCTCCACAAGCATATTCTCAAGGCGCCTTCACTGGGAAGTGATAATGCAAACGGCGGTGGGGTCTAAAAGGAAAGGCTATATCTCAGACATTTTTAGACAATACGCGTCAATTCGGCACAAAAATAAAAATTTATATGGTATGATATTCTTATATAAGAATAGAGGATATGTATAATGCAATTCAATGATAAAGATTGCCATCTCGTCCGTCACTCGATTTCCATGTCATTAAAAATATGCAAAGCAAGGACCCCGCTAATTTTTAATACGTAAATGTTCCCTAAAAAGTGCGATTATTGATCATCGCACTTTTGCAAAAATTGTGTAAAACTTTCCATTTACTAATCACTCCACAGTGAATGAACCCAATGTTCTTTATTATTGTACCTTTCCTTATTTGTAACAGTACACAGATAACTAATACCTTTAGACTGTCCACTCACCTTACAATGCTAACTTTACAAACGTTAATGTTACAATACAACAACCAGTGTATTAGTTGTAACTCTCATTAACTGGGAAATCCTGGGACTCCCACAGTGTTGCCAAGTAAACCTTCAGCATGGCTTGTAAGTAGAGACGGCTGTGCTATGTGTCACAAATTTAATGTTAATATTATATCTTGTTTTAAATTTCGCGCCTCTTAATAGTTTAGTCTATGGTTTTTGCTCACACCCATTCTACTCTGTCATCGAACGAACACGTTTAGCCCTGTGTATTTTTCAATCTAATAAAAGTAACCACTAATTATTAATAAGTGTTTCCTTAATAACCCATCAATTACATAATTTTTTATCTTTTTACACAATGTCGATGTTGCCTGCTCTAAATTTTCATATACTTCTCGTAGTATACGGATATACGGATCAGCCTGTTGAAGATTCTGCATATCAAGTTGTAGTATATTGTACACCGTGGCTTCTATATCGTTTTTTATGCTAAATATATACCTCTTTCTTTCTCCTTATTAAGGTTGAAATATACCGTTATGAATTCTGCAGTGTTTAACCTAAACCCCTGGATGTTGAACTGGCCCTTGTTGTGGAAAAGTTGAACTGGCCTATTTTTAAACTAGTAACCGAAATCCCATAATAAGTTACAAATGGTAGAGTATTTATAGTAATTTTCATAGAGTAAGATTGTATCACTAATTTTCCTTCATAGCATGTTTTTTGAATATATTCTGAACCTGTAACCCGTAATGGGGAAAATTCCGAACTGGTTTCAATCTTCCTCTTGGTGGATTGTCTAACCTTGTTCAACAATCCTGTCTATACTTCGTCAGTAAACAATCCCTGAAACGATAAAAATCTTGTCATTGTTAAAGTTTGAGTATATTTTCTCTGTAATGAATTTAAGCGCATCAGTGGTACCAATACCTTTCCTAAATCCAAACTGAGTTTCTGAGATTATCCTGTGTTTTGTTAGAATTTTAATATACCTCTTGTAAATTATTCTTTTAAGTAACTTAGCTATGTTTGATATAAGAGAGATCGGTCAATAGTTTGTACATTGTCACCGCTACTTTTTAATCTATACATCGAAGACGCGATCAACATCATTAAAGACAGTACAACTGTAGGAGTATATATACAGGGCCTTAGATTTGCAGATGATATAGCAGTATTAGCATCTAGCAAGGAGGACTTAGAGATAGCTTTAAATAAAATGGAAGCGGTACTGACAAAACAGTACTGTATGAAAATAAATAAAAGTAAAACTAAAATACTGGTATGCAAGGGAAGAAAAAGTAGGGAAAGAGCGAATATAAAGATAGAAGACGAGAAATTAGAAGAAGTGGCTGGTTTTAGATTTCTAGGACATCGCAGAATCGTGTCGCCTTTAATAAAAAGCAGTCACTTCTATGCTCACGAATGGTTAATTTAGAAATTCGAAAAAAGTTGTTAAAGGTGTATGTTTGGAGCACTGCGCCGTACGGGTGTGAAACATGGACAGTGGACGCGGCAGAAAAGAAAAGGTTAGAAGCTTTCAAAATGTTGTGTTATAGGCGAATGATGAGGATAACGTGGGTACAAAAGGTTAGAAATTAATAGGTATTAGAAAGAATAGGAGAACAGAGGAGTCTATGGAAGTCAATAAAAAATAGGCGAGATAGGTTGGTAGGACACTTTCTCAGACATGAAGGTCTAGTCAGAGACATATTAGAGGCAGAAACAGGAGTTAGGAGGGGTAGAGGTAGACCTAGGTTAGATTACTGTTTGCAAATTGTTAAGGATGTGGGTTGTTCTAGTTTTAGGGAAATGCGTAGATTAGCTGAGGATAGGAAAGAGTGGAGGTACGTGTCCAACGAGTCTTAGGACTGACGACTTTATGATGATGATGATGATACATTAACATACAATTACTACTTGTTTCGTAACAGGAACGATGATTAGTGTGTTTAGAGGTTTATCGTTGTATTATTTATTGTTATTAATAAAAAAATACCACTAGTATGATGATGATGATCTAGAACCTCTTTAAGATTATCCTTTGGTTTAATTTTATTAAACTGGCATATTCTTCTTTTTTGGGCGCATTTATTACTACATTCGTTAGCCTCTGTAATAGTTTTATTATTTGTTTCAGCTGAAGAGATTATTATGTTCTCTCAGTTTATCATTTTGTTTGATTAGTTCCCTGTAATTTTTTTTTTCCTAATTTAATTCTTTAGTATATATAATCTGGACACTTCACATTCAAAATTTTGTTGAGATTTGTATTTTTTACCTTTTTCAATGTAATTTGAAGTAACATTATCATCTTTTATATTACCACCTTACACTAGTTCAGTTTCAATATACTGTGTAGCATTTAAACCATTTTTTAATATTTTCAACGTTGTTGTAAGATTAGCAGTTTTTTATTCATTGTTTTCATAGCATGTTACCAGATGATTATACGTTACATTTAAATGTACAGGACAAACTTTTATGTGTCTTGAAACAAAATTTCAATTTCCATCTTTCACTCTACGCACAAACTCCAAATTACAACTTTCACACCTCTATTAGGATGACAAATTTGTTTATTATAATCAGGTGGAATATTTCCTGCGTCTATATCGGTCAACGACATAACGAAAACTATATGTTTATAAATGGAATATGACTACTTTATTGTAATATTGAAAGTGAATTATACAATTTTGAATTTGTCAACATTTTAACTATAGTTACATTAATAATTTAACAATATAATCATAATCTTAGCCTTATTAGATAATTAAGGAACGTAGAAATGACAGGGAACTATCACAGGGTGAGTGAAGTCTTTTCACCACCCTGCATCTTCGTGATGTTGAATTCGACTATCGACTTTCGACTTCTTCACTTGACTCGGCATGATTATAACTATAGTAGAATGAAGATATAATGATTATAACTATTGATTTCTCTAATTAAACGGTTGCTAATTGATCTAGTAGCAGAGTACGTAAGTAGGTTTTTAAAAAATTTTAAATTTAGACGTGGTAACATACAACATTCACAAAACTCTCATTAACTGGGAAATCCTGGGACTCCCACAGTGTTGCCAAGTAAACCTTCAGCATGGCTTGTAAGTAGAGACGGCTGTGGTTTTACTGTTGANGTAGACTACGGCTATTTAATTTAAAATTAGTAGGATTTTATTCTGAGAACCATTATATCATAGTAGGTACCTTTTACCCATACTTGTAAATGAAACAAAGAGTACCTTTTGTAACCACAATTTATTTAGGAAAGACAATATACCTAATGTTTTGTCAAGTTAATTAATATTTGAAATTTATAAGTGGTAAATTACAATTTAAAAAGGCCAGACTCTGTACTTTGTGAGGTAGCACTCTATTTATTTCTTCGTTGTAAATATTTCTTGCTTCCGAAAATAATCGTTCGCTGTACACAGAGCTAGCCGGAGAGGATAAGAAGATTGTGGCTAAAATAGGCATACGTTCATATTTACCTTGATTTTTTGCCCATCGTGTGAAAGGGTTCAAATGACGATATAATAAATTCTCTTTTTTTGTGATTCTAAAGCTGTTTGCCTTTTAATAGTCATATTTTCTTCAAAGATTGCTGGCTGTTTGGCGAAAATTAGCTCTTCATAAGAAATTCAAAAAGCTGAATGAGGATCATTGATTTCCACACTTGCCGAAATTCGTAATGATAGCCTTTCTTCTTATTTCCACTGCTGAAGCTCTCAAAAGCATCACTCATTTCTGATATGCTATGAATTTTTTCTCTAGAGAAGAATTTCAACTGGAATCTGGGATCTAACAATATGGCCAGAGTATTTATCTTCTTGAATGTTGACAAATCTGTGCTTTAGTTCTGTTTCTAACGTCTCTCGCATTTTATTAACGTTAGGAATGCTTGTTTAATGTCCGGCATGTGTAAATACTTTAGAAGTGTTGTAACGTGTGGTATTACTTCAGATATTGATGAAAAAGTGAAACTAGTGAGTTTCGTAATTTCTTCAAAATTTCTCATTTAGAACTTGCCACTGACGCTCTGTTAAATTTTGAAAATTTACTTAATCGCTGTTGTCAGAAATGTATGACACATCTCGTTTTTGTTTCAGAAGTGGTTGACACATATAAAATTTACTGTTCTGTATAGTGATAACGTCTTGCACTTATGTCTTATGTTTAGGTAAATTGAGCTCTTCTTGAATCTGAACCAATTTTTATTGCTTGTGTAGATTGACTGAATTGGGTCACAATTCTTATAGATGCGGTTGGAGCTTTCCTTACATCTTCCTAGACTTGTAAAGAGTTATTTACAGTCAGTTGCAATGTGGGTATATACATGCATTTCCAACGTATGGACTGTTGATTACTTTCTCTATGTTAGATTCATTGTCTCTATCACATGAGTAAGTTACTCAATTTGCCACTTATTTGTCATTCCTTCCAGGTAAGACTGAATGCTGAAATGAGGCATCTGCATCACTGCGTGCTGAATAGCTATGTTTTCATCTAGGCAGTGAGCAATGTAGCTTGTCATGTTGTTCATACATGCTCATACAAGTTCACACGTCCGCAATGATTTAAATTGATTTGGCCTTTAAGTTTATCTTTGACATCCGCTTTAACTTTGTCATAAAGACTGGGTATAATGAGTTCTGTCAGCCGACAGTCGCCCAGTGCTTCACCGACCTGTATAAACCTTTTTACTGCACAAAAATGAACCGAATAATTCGGGCGAATGTTCGGTTTGGTACATTTTGAACTGAATATTCGTATTCTGTTAATTTCACGCATCAGTAATATCTACCCATAGAGATATTAAGTGACGTAAACTCTCGACTATTGTTTGTTAATTCCACTTGCCATAGTGCTTTGTTGGCACCTAATATTGTAAAGCACTTCACGTTTTCATTCTTATTGCTATTTCTTCAAGAGTCGGAAGGTGTAAATGCTCTCTTTTTATGCAAGAGTTTAGATAGCGTGAATGCAAGCAGATCTTTAAAGTTTTATGAAACTTATATACCATTACTAATGAGTTTAAAAAATCAATAGACCTATTAACTTTATTTATTATTTTATCTTAGGCCTATACACAGTATTTAATACCATAAGAAGGTGTTTCGTTATACTGTGATTTTTGATCGTTACGTAACTAAAGTTGAGTGTTTTAATGGGTTTTACATATAATTTGTAAGAGTAGAGTTGTACAAATTAGATCAACTGAACGCGTTAATGGTATTAACTTATAAGGTAAAACCAGTTACATCAAGTATCATATTGATCTTAAACAAAAAGAAAGATCGAAATAATATCCAAATTTGCATAGTAGTAGCTATTAGAAAAGGCAAGAATGCATTATTTTAAATATCTAGAAATTAACAAAGCAGTCTTCAATTCCGAAGAACATATGGACAATATTCTGAAAATAAGTTCCTAAATGAAACAATAATACTTCTTATAAATAGCCATAGGTTGTGTGTTGCAACAAATTTAATGTGCAACTTAGTCTTTCAACTTTCAGATCGGCACACCGAATCATTGGAAGATGACGATCAGAGTTGGTTTCAAAATTCCCCATCTAATTCTAACAGAGGGCATACTTCTTCATACGGCCAATTTCCTATGCTTAATGGAACAAATGTGCATTTTGAAACACCTAAAGTGCCAGTTGTCTTTGTGTTGGGTAAGTTACTATCTCATTTAAAGCACATTCATAAAAATCCAATTAGAGCAAACAATAAGTACCTTAAATTTAAGGTTTAGTAAAATTTAATACTGAGTCGCGAAATTTAACTGTCTGTCATAAGTAAGCCTAAAAAAGACGCTAATGATAATAAATTCTAACAAATACTATTGCATTGACAAACGTTTCATCCCATGTCGGATCAATCACAATTGTAAATAAATATTTAAAAGAGATCTGCTTAATGCTACCAATAAATCTGATACTTTGATCTGTCATTACAAAATCCGTGAAGTTCAAACGATGCAATATTGTTTAGATTCGAAATATTGCGCGGAATGAACAGATCATTAATTGATCGGATAACAAATTATTCAATTGAGTAAAATATTTTATAGGTATTAATTCGTCTAAAGTTAATTTCAAACGTCACAATTGTTGAATAAGGACTTTTGCTCGAATAATAACGCGTGCTATAAGACCTAACGGATCGAATATTTTAGCAATAATTGAGAAAATGCTACGTTTACTGACCCTTTTGTAGAACCTTTGTTAAACGTAAATTTGAAACTATCGGTGTTCGTGTTTCATAAAAGACCTGGAGTTATAGTCTCCCCGTAATTATTCATATTGATAATAACGGAATGATTCAAATTCGTAGGAAGTAAATCGGGTATGTTTGAAGCCCATTTTAATATATGGAAACCGGCGCTATGTAAGACTGTCTATAAGTCCTGTTGTAATTCCTTTGCTTGTTCTAGCGTGTTAGTACCAGTTAAGCAATCATTAAATCAAAATTATCTTGGTTGCGCTAGGAAATTGTTTTTAATTGTCAGTTGCTACTTTTTGCAAACATTTGACTATGTAACTGTTGTAAGTCTAATTGCTTGAATTTTATTATTTTCATCGTTACGCCAAAAAATTCTTTTAAAATCCCTATTATCATGGTGTACGTAGATTTGCCGATTCATTTTACTAATGTCAGCTGCAAATGCGTATATGTACGGAATCTAAGAATAATGTCGAAAAAGAAAAGAGAAGGTCCTACTACAAGCTTTTTGTTTAAGCTAATGTTCGTAGTTGTTTTGACCGAACCGTCGAGGACAACTCTGTTTGGTGATTAAAAAACATGGCTTGGAAGATTAAATACGTCTTTAGATTTATACTGTCGATGTTTTTGGGAACCAATTCCTTATGATCTAAATTTAAGTAATCATTCATAAATTCGGAATATTGATTTTTTAAACTGCTGTTCTTAATTATCTTATTTTCTAACGAGTAAAATCTCTTTAAAACTAAAATTTAAGAAAAGATTTTCACTTTTGTTCTCTTCTAAGGTACGGTTATTAGGAACTGATATTTCTTCAACCTCCCAGAATTTCTTTAAATTAAATTGCAAGTCGTTGGTTAAAGCTGTATTATAATGAATTGACCCTTTAGGTAGGTTTGTGCTGTAAGTTCCTCCTAATACCCAACCTAACTGCGTTTTTTGAAGATATGAGTTATCTGGTATTTTAACTTGTTCTACACATAAAATTTCCCAGAACAGTTCTGTGCCAATTAACATATCTATAGGTTGTGAAACATTAAATTGTGGGTCTGCTAAAGTAATATATAATGGAACTGTTATACGCTTAAGATCAACTGAATATTGAGGAAGATTGTGGGTGATTTTAGGCAAAACTAAACATGATACGAAAGATGTGAATGATTTATAATGCGATTTTAATTTAAAGTTTACAATTTTATTAGCATGTAATTTTGATTGGCTTATACCGGTTGTAGGAACAGATAAATTTTTAGTTGTTAACCTAAGTTTGTTGCATAATGTTTCTGTTATGAAATTGGCTTGTGATTCTACATCTAATAATATTCTACAGGAATAAGCCCTAAGTGGAAAGTAAAACTGTCGTTCTGGTGGTTTGATGATATGTTAAATTTAAAACGGTTGGATTGCTACGCTTGTTTTGATAAGAAGTATTTGCTTCGTTTGAATTAATTACCTCCGTCTTATTATTTGACAGATTTACTAGATCAACATGCAACAGCATATTATGCCTTTTATTACATTTTATACAATTGCTTGCAATACCTGCTAAATGGTATTTTTTAGTAATTTTAAAACGATCCCAAACGGAACTATTGACGAATTGAGAACACTGAAAAATGTAATGAGCTTGTTTGTAAATGTAACATACAGGTTTTACTGAGACTGTATGTGCGAATGTGTTATGTTTGTGAACATTATCACGAGGCCTATTAATTTGTTGCTTGAATAGTGATGTTAGTTAGAGTGGAGTGCTTATTCCTTTCCAAAGAGGACATGACTTGACATCTTTGATTTATAAAGTCAATTATATCTTTTAATGTAGCAAGCTCCTTGGTGGCCCTTAATCCCTATTCCTTTCGGGTTTTAAAATCGAATTTACTAGTAATTAAATGAATTACCAAAAAAACCCAATGTCCAGTCTCTGTTTTAAAGACGTTAAGCGCTTTTAAATAAAACGTTACTTGAACAATTAATTGTTGAAGACAAATTGCGGACGGTTTAAGTAATGGTACGTCAAATAAAGCGGTTATGTGAGAAAACGCAATCAGTCGTTTATTTTCATGTCTATCTCTTAATAAATCCCAAGCAGCGTTATAACTATCATTAGAAGCACCTAAAGTAATAATAACATGCGAAGCGCTCAGTTAAAGAGATGATTCCAAATAATGATATTTTTGAATATTGGATATGTAACGGGTACAAGCTGGTATTGCTGGTTGTTGATGGCTCGTGAATAATGAACAATTTGATGTATAAACACACAAAAACCATTCGGCTCGAAGGACCATAAAATGTTGGATGAATATAATGATGCTGCGAGATATTCCCGATTATTATAAAAATAATCGCATTGTGATTTCTCGTTCGGAAATAACTGCACAGGTGTTTTTTATGAGTTTATTTACACTGTACAATATGGACACTATTTACAGGGTAACTGATGTTACGTAAATTAGTACATATGTAATATTGTTATGAATATATAAAAATTGTTAAAAATGATTAAAATGCTTGAAAAATGTAATGTATAAAAGCAGGTAACCTTCGGGTGACGCCCTAGGTCCCTTACTTTAACTTTATATTACTTGGGTACCTACGCACGTCAGGGTAGAGGTTGTTGCCTTTAAATTTTTCCAAGATGAGCCGTTCCAAGAACATTCTTTTTTTTATGTTTTCGTTTTCGGGAAATCTTCAAAAGACACCCAGCCGTCCGTACAACTGGGTAGTGTCGGAATATTTAGAACCTTAATAGCCTATTCTTAAATTTAAGCTTAAATGTAGCTACACGATAATAAGATAATAAACAAAACCTTAAACTAGAAAATGTCTTTAAGTACAGAACAAAACGAATATATAACTAAGTAAATGCCAACTCCAAACCAACGCCCTGGATCCAAAATAGACCGCGGGCGAATTTTTTACAGTGCACCGTTTTGGGTGGATCTGAATTGTAACAATGTAATGAATTATTTGGATTGCATTAAGATTATGTTATGGCAATATTTTAATAGATTTTATTTATAATATACAATCTATATATATTTTACGAGGTGAATTATTATTGTGTACTGACATAAACTCTATTTAACGAATTAAGTATTATGTCATGACAATAAAAATTAATTAAACATTTGCCATAGCATAATAAAATATAATTCTTTCTATTAATTACAAAACGACTTAGCGTACAATAGCTTTTTACCTTGAAATTAAATTAAGTGAGTACTTATTTTGATATTGTACTGGTATTGCAGAGGCATGAATGATAAGCTAATTGTTTTTAAATTTTATGTTTTGCAGACGCCTATATATATACATTACTTTATGTAACTTACTAAATGTTTATTAGCACTTTATTTAAATAACATGTTCGCACCTTATTGTGAACTACCCGCTGTTAGTATCATTTAATATACTTTAGTATTATTATGCTTGTATTTTTGTAATTTTTGACTTTTCATTCAAGGAGGTCCAGGATCGGGAAAGGTAACACATTGCGATAATTTGGCACAAGATGAACATAGAATCGTACACATTAATATGACTGATCTTCTACAGCAGTATACGATTGGTAATGGTGAGTACAGTTATTGCTTCAAACACATACTCATTAAAGTGTGTATAGATTTACATAAAACAGAATGAAATAATTTCTACTATTCTTTTGTTCCATTAATATACTTTAAATTTACTTTCTAGAATACACAATTTTATATTAATTTATTATGCTTTTAATTCATCAGCAGTTTTTTGAATAATGTGGTCTTATTGTTTCTTAAGCAAAACTCTAGAATTTAGTCTAAAAAAACTTTTATTCGCCTGCAATTAGTCCTAAATTAAATGCATATTTCACTTAATTTTTCAAATATTAATCCAGTCTTTAAACTTCGATCTAAACTACACATGCTGTCTTACTTTCCTTTTTCAAAAGCACGATTAGTTTAAGTATTGTAGATTTAGCTCTTCAGTATAAAAAAAAATATTTTTGTAGTTAAGTTGTTTTAATAGATCTTAGCGTCAGGAACAATATTGTGAAAAATCCCATACTACATGCGGGGTGTGATTGATCACAAAAAGTTTACTTCATATAATAAGTAGGAAGCTCCATACAAACTGATCAATGTGACCCTAGTCTGTTTCGTACTTACGGTTTAAAAGTTATACAAGTACATGGATTTGTAGATTTAGAAAAAGCTTTTGACAATGCTAAATGAGACAAGATGTTAAATATACTTAAAAATGTAAGGATGAGTTACAAAGATAGAAGAGTGATACTTAGTTTGTATAAAAAGCAACAGGCAGTTATAGAGATGGGGCTGCAACGTAAAGAATTAAATATTAGGAAGGGAGTTAAACAGGGATGCACACTGTTAAAACTACTTATTAATCTATACATCGAAGACGCGATTAACATCATTAAAGACAGTACAACTGTAGGGATAACGCCGACGGAATTAGTTGTCACGTATAAGGTGAAGTTACCGCAAGCTTCACTCCTTACATGTTACTTAAAGATTCCTTTAGAACCACAATCGTACCGATTTGAGTAGCATTGAAAAGTTGCAATATTTAAAATCCGCTGTAATTGACAAAACCGCTAACAAAATTAAGGTTTTAGCAATAAACGGTCAAAACTGCGAACGCGCTTGGAATTTGCTCGAGAATGCGTATGCGGATGAGAGGATGCTAGTCTCCCATCATTTAAATTTACTTTTTAATTTACCCATATAACATAAGGAAACAGCTGAAGGTCTAACAGCTCATTTTTATAAAGTTGTGTAACAAAAGAACAAAATCGCGATACAGTTTATTAATTTACATAGAAACACAACTGAAAAGAGGGAGGAATCTCTTCCTTGCGGTAAGTAGTATAGTAAGTAAGCAAAATGAACGCGTTTCTTTATAAAACCGCCATGCGTTTGCGGAAACGGAGGAAGCTGCTCCACCTTCCGGCTCCTTCGAAGTGATTTATGTACAAATAAATATATGTGCTATTTTAATAACAAGGATAAAACTAAGAAATAAATTAATTAACTCGGTACAACTACAATCTCTACTTTTTCCCCTCCGTGTGTTCTTTCGCAGAATAAAGACACCTGAACCTTCGAAAGTAACTTTATTGTTTATCTGACATAAGAAAGGATTTATTGGCGAGCAGAGAGGGAGGAGAGCCTGCATGAATTATAATTACACTGAGTTAAAATGCTCCGGTTGGAATACGCAAAACGATGTGCAATTGG
The DNA here is from genome assembly GCF_000699045.2 of Agrilus planipennis. Taxonomy (NCBI): domain Eukaryota; kingdom Metazoa; phylum Arthropoda; class Insecta; order Coleoptera; family Buprestidae; genus Agrilus; species Agrilus planipennis. Next base: position 1,266,299 of record NW_020438933.1, read on the forward strand.
CACTTATTTATTGAATACAACAATGCTAATAAATTTTGTTTAAGAATGTCTTGCATATTCGTACTGGAGCATCTGATGAAACTAAAATATCGCATATAAGTGTTTAACAGAAGAAGAAAATGTACTACTATGAAAATTATAGTTCGCTTCTGTACAGCGTGGGAAATATCTACATGTGGTCCAATATTCGCTGCAAGGGTTGGCAAAAACCCATAAAAACCCAACCAGACCACTAAGAACTCTTATAACCTCAAAGACAATAGGCAAGCTATCTGTACAGGTAAAAATTGTCCCGCGTGCCAGGAAGGACAGTATTTGCTATATAAATTCAATAAATTTCGTGGCATGGCAGTGGTCAAAAGAATTAAGATCGTTAAAGAGGCCATACTATGCATTAATTACCTCCGAATGCACAGCAAACGTACGTGTAAGTTCGACAATTGTGTAATTTGAGATCGACTATACGAGAATATGAACAGCCAAAATCAAAATTGACAAATTTTTTAACTCCAATTTACTTACAATCTGTCCTTGTAGGACAATAAGCAAATTTAATATTACAAATAGATATAAAAATAGAATAATGTACAGAGGTCAAATAATATCGTCGTGTTGTCTATTTCCTGTTTAAATACATTCCAATCGGCATTTTTATTAATGATTGGATTGGAAGTCTGAACATTATAAAAGTGCTTAAATACGTTTAGAATTATAGGTGAATGGTCGGACGAAAGGTCAAAGCATGACTGTTTTGAAATAATTATTATTGATACCTCCGATGACTACAAAATCTATCAAGTCGGGTATCTTGTTTCTATTTGTAGGCCAGTAAGTGGGTTCCCGAGTAGATATTACCGAAAAATTTTCTTTCATTATCGTAGCATAAAGATTGTGCCCTTTTGGATTTGGTGTATTTAGCCCAGACCCTTACCATGGGTGTTTAGCATTATAGTCACCTACGGCAATGAATCTGTTGCCTAATGTTTTAAAAAATTCAGTAAACATTTCTTGACTGATGTTGTATTTGGGGGGGCCTATATCGAAGCAACTGCCAGCGGTCCTTGCTGGTCCTCGATTACTATGCTGGTCGCCTGAAGATATTTTTCTCGAAAGTTATCCATTTCGTGGTGCTGAATTGTTGTTTTCATTATTATTACCGTGCCACCGTGTGTTTTATTTCCAGTTAAATTAGTAAAATAAACCTTGTAATTTTGTATTTTTTAAAAATTTTTACTAGTGAAATGAGTTTCAGAAATAAGCATTAACTCTATATCTTGTTCCGTCAAAAAAGCTTTCAATTCATGAAATCTTTGTGCAAAACGTTTGAATTCCACGCTGCTATTTTAAGCGGCATTTTGATTTTTGTTAGCGTTGTTGTCCAATAACGTAGTTATTAGGTTTATAAACGAATCTTTACGAGTCATTATTTGAGAGTTTATCTATACGACGGGCAATACTTGTGCTCTCTGTTTTGTTTTGAATTGACTGTATGCTTACGTTGCCGTCTGTCTCACCTTTGGAGCCGATGACTTAAGAGTAAGTGAAACCTGGAGTAATGTATGTGTTGTTGATGCTGCTGCTGTTGATTCGTTCGTAATTTTGGTCTCAACGACGGGAACATTTTTTGTTGAAGTTTCTTGCGCGCAGGACAGCTTTTATAACTCGCGGGGTGATTATCACCGCAATTTGCACAGACCACTTCTTTTATTTTTCACTCGAAAGGGCACTCTTTCGTGTCGTAATATTTCACACATTTTACACATACTGGCACTTTGAAACAATACTTCTGCATGTGTTTGAACTCTTGACACCTCTAACATTGAGGAATGTCTCTCTTTTTATACGGGGATTGAAAGCTAACAACACAGTGCATTAGTCTATTAAGTTTAAATATGTCTTTGTCGTTCTCATTTACAACCAAGTCTATATAAAATAGAGGTGTTGAGCTGGAGTCTTTGCACCGTTTAATATTTAAAATCCTCAGCACATGGTGACCGAAGCTTTCGATTTCTTTTTTAAGAGCATCCACATCAACAGAGTGATGCATGTTTCTAAGCACAACCTTAAAAGGTTTTTCTTGCTTTCTTTGGTATGTGAAAAATTCGTTTTTTTACTTTTTAATCTTTATTATTACCCACTGTGATCCACCCATGTTTCGATTGACTCGGGGTTTGCGGGGCCTCGTTAGCGTTGAATATTTTGCCGCGTTGACTACGCCTGTATCGACTTCACGCGCGCGCTCTCACGGCTTTTCGATTGGTTGTCGTGCTGTTAAGAAAACATACACACGTCTGAACAGCATGGTTACAGAGCGACGACAAAATTGGAACAAACCTCTTTATCTTTAAGAACGTTATAAGTTAACTGATAACGACAGTGGTAGTACGTGTGTTTACTAGCGAATACGAGTTATTAACAGCATATCTTTTACTTAGTATTTGCTCAACAGCTAATTTCATCTCTGAAAAGTTACTAAATAAACTAGAATTACAGAAAAAACAATGTTCTGTTCCTGTTGGAGCTTTAGATAATCTAACCACGAACACGAAGTACTTAGTTTCCCTAAAAATAAGCTCATTACGCAACGATTTTTAAAAAACGTTTGTCTTTCTTTCTGTTCCAAATAGCCATGAAGTACTTTTAAATTTGTTTTCAAACTCGTCTGATCCATTCACGAGTGGCTATCGGAGAGATTTCCAAAACAACACTAAGATACTTCCAATATGCTTTATCTGTTTTTTTATGGGTGGTTCGCCAAAAGCTCTATCCTGCTATTGCAAAACATTGGTGAACACGCACACGTACACATATATATTCCAAAAATTGTTTGAAATTCGAATTCGCTAAAGGGCAAGCTTCGAAGCGTCTTCCAAACTAATTGTATAAATTAAAATTAAGATACTTTTTTAGTGTCTTCTGGTGGATATTAAATAAGAAACCAAGAAAACACCAACAATAACAAATAACAATTTATAACAATAACAAACGAAAACACAAGTTAATCTACTGTTCTTTTGGCCAAGCATCGCTTCTAGTGCACTTAACATGCGAGCTTTGGCCGCGGTTGGATTAGCCATTGTCACACAAAATAACAAACAAAAAAGTTTTATCTGAGCGATTGTTTTTGTTTCAGCTTGAACGCACTTTTTCACACGAAAATATGCATCACGTCGGGGTCACCACTTTAGTGTCTTCTGGTGGACATTAATTAAATACCAAGAAAATACTAACAATAAAAAATAACAATTTATAACAATAACAAACGAAAACACAAGTAACAAAAAGACACAAGGAGTGAAACATACAAACGAGAATAAAGTGACAAAAAGAAAAAGATAATACAACAATAACAATAACAAAGACAACAACATTAAAAATGAAACAGATAAGAGGCACTTACGAACGGTAGTAGAAGTAGACGGGAGACTGTGTCAGGATATTTTATTTTTTTTTTTTTTATTTTCGTGGAGGAGAGGAAATCTTCAAAAGACACCCGGCCGCCCGCGCGACCGGGTAGTGTCGGATTCATCCCGGAGGACGCCTACCGACTAAAACCTCTCCCCCTCAGGCCGTTCTAGGGCCGCTAGGCCCTCTTCAGCCGCATGGTTTATTTGTTCCTTTGTTTAATACTTGATGAGTTGGGCGAGTGTGTGTTGAAGCAGAATGTCCATTGGTGTACTAGCCTTTTCTAGTTGGTTTGCTAGCCTTATTATTGCTGTTTTAATTTTCTGTAGGTCGATTTTCCCAAGGATGTTCGTGGTCGTTGTCTCTTTGTCGATAGGGTCTTGTTGTCTTCGTAAAGTGGCTCTGGCGTAGGACAGATCTTGTCTAACTGCGTTTCGGTTGTCGGTGGGTCGTTGTCGTTCTTCGGTTGTCGGTGAGGGTTTGGCTTTTTTCCCTTCGTGAAAGCAGGGCAGCCACGATAACTGGCGGGATGATCCCTTTTGCAGTTCCTGCATACGGCCTTTTCCTCTTTTGGTTTCACGCAGTCTTCTGTTCTGTGAAGTTCTGCACACTTCACGCATCTTGGTGCCATTTTGCAGTGGCGTTGGGTGTGTCCCAAGCGCTGACATCGGTGACATTGAGTTGGTCCTCTAGGTTTCCTGTACTTTTCGGTTTTAACTCGTAGTTCGCAGCAAATTGTGATACTCTTGATTGTCTCTTCGTCGCTTCTCTTGTAGGTGATGATCAGTACTAGAGGGATGGCCTTGGAGCGAGATTTCATTCGGTGTACCGTGCAGTCGTGTATTCCTTTGTTCCCATCGTTGGTGGTGAGTGTTGTAGGGATTCCCTTTATGACATATTTTATTGGTCGGCTTGCTTCATTGGCGAAGGTGTAGTACACGGTGTCGGTGCTCTGCAGGTAGTTAATTGTTCATTGTTGGCTGGTTAAGCCTTAATAAAGGCTATTTGTATATCACTCGATTTTGAGTAGAGGCTGTCGGCTCTGGTGTCTTGTGTTGATGTTACGTCTGCTACTTCTCGCTGCTCTCGACGTCAGGATATTAATTTTTGAGAGTATTTATAGGACAGGGTTGTTAGTAAATTTGATAGAATGTTCTAGAAGGAAAGGTAGTGAGAGTGAAGACACTACGTTATAGGAATATTTAGAATTAAGCAGTATAGAATTCAAGAGAAAGCATTTAAGGGTAGACCAGATATTATTATGGGAATGCATGCAGGTATGATTGAAGTTGGATTTCCAGGTAAAAGTGATTGAGAGAACAATAGAGTTTAGATTGAAAGGAAACCAAAGTATGTACAAGATAAGAAATTGAAATGAATTGAAATAATATTTGAAATGAAATGAATTTGAAGTAAAATAATGAAAAAGAATGCTTAAGAAATATCTACAAAAAATATATACAATTGTCCGCCACAGATTACTGTTCACAAATAGTTAAGGATGTTGGATGTTCTAGTTTCAGGGAAATGCGAAAATTTGCTAAGGATAGGAAAAAGTGGAGGTGCGTGTCCAACCAGTCTTGGGTCTGACGACCTTATCACGATGATGACTAGATGTTTAATACTACGAAAAGAGNATTTGATGAAATAGTAGCGATATTGTTTTAAAATTATGCCTTAAAAATTGTCTGATCATAAAATCATCTTGGTCATAAGACAACGACGTCTCGGTTTATTACAAAAATGCGGTTGATAACTAAATACTGCTGTGGGTACTCTACCGCATTTGTAGGAAATGAAATAAATGTACGATATATGTGGTAACATTTGCACTTAGTTGTGCGACCTAACTTACAGAGGCATAAGTGCATGTTGCATTTGTCCTCCTAGGATTAACATAACTTAAATGTATAAAATTATTAATTTATAATCCACTTTCATCAACAATTTATAACTGAGTATTTTCAATGTAAATTCCTTAGTAAATCATGACTGATTTTGTAAATAGGTACACACATTTTGTTTCAATAGGTAGGTATCGCTGAATTTTGGTACAATCGATAGTATTCATATAATCTACACCCTGCAGCTTTGCAGTTTGCCAGAGTCGGAGTTAAAACTATTGTAACTTCTTCATATCTTTTTTTTTTTTTTCAAAATAATGTTTTAACATTTTTTGTTCCAAAGGCCATTAGGAACATGTGCTCTAAATATTATTGATTATAAACGCTATCTTACCTTACATAAGGACACCTATTATAACGAAAGTTATAAAAACTTGCTTTCAAACGTATTTTTTTTATATTTACCTAACCATGCAAATACTATCCAGCTTTTTGCTGATTAGCTCCATTCAGAACAATATTTTTGAAGATAAATAGTATGATCGAATTGTTGCTGCAGGATTTTTTTGTTTCGTCTAAATAACTGTTTATTACTTTTATCAATTACATATATCGGACTAAATCACTATTTTTTTTTATAAGTATCCCGATTTTCTGGTTCGTTAACTTTAAAACGTTAGCGAAGTTTTATGTGCAGTGCTTTATGAATTATACCTAATTATATAGAAGCTATCAAATTGTTCAATAAATTAGGGCTTCTCTACATTCTTTAGTTTTAAGTATATAGTATACGTAGTCCTAAGCACAGGCATTTACATTGCAACGAACAAGCTCCTCTGTGTGTGGAATAATACTTATTCTTACATTTTTGAATACCAAAAATCAAACTGGGAAAACAATTCCCTTAATTTTAACTCGGGTGCCACTTTGCCAAGCAAACAATTACAAAATATAAAAGTTAAGAACAATATATTAACAAAACAAGTACACAATTTTAACAAGAAGCAAACCCAAAACAATTCAAAATCCAAAATAAAAAACAAAGCACTTCCCGTAGAGTCACATCTACAGGGGATTTGACCACTGACTTAAAACAAGAAAACCAAATCAAATATTTGACAACAATCCACTCGAGGTAACTGAACCAGGCTGAACAGGTTAAGTGATCAAATAGCTTCCGAAAAGGGCTGGATATCAATTCTTTATCTCAACTCTGCGAGGAAGAAAGTCAAAACATAAAATAATACCTTATTCGTTGGTTAAACAAAAACAAAATACAAAACAACTACAAAAATTAGAAAACCCAGTTAGGTACATACAAAAACCTAAAAATTAGAATATAACACAAAATTTGGGAAAAAGGCATAAGAAAAAAAACGAAATGTTATATTACCGTTAGTTATTAATAAAAGTCTTACGATTAGTCACAAGTTTAACCAAACTGGTTCAGGTATTAAAATGGCAAAAATTGATAATCAGGTTGCACGATTTGCACAACCTTTAAACACTCAAAAAACCAAACTACTTATCTGGGGTGGATCCCACAACCAAAATTCCTCACTAGGACAACCGTGCCTTTCACTAACAGCACCAGAGGTTGCAATTAAGGGTGCAAGTTCTCAATATTTTAACGGAAAACCAGTCAGGCTAGTCCAGACCAAGTAAAGTCATCGTAAAAAAAGCAGGAGAAGTCCTCCATGTGTGCTCTCGAGCACCAAAGGAACGGGAAATGGATGCTATGGATCTTCTAAAGGCACAACGGACTTAAGCAGGCCTCAAAATTCGGTAGAAAGTGATTAAAAATCACCTTCTACGTAAAACCTTTTCAAACTCTTTAAACACCAAGAGCAACAGTTGTTCAAATAAACATTGCACCTGATGTAACAATAACTCAAAAAACTCTTTCATCAAAATAAAATCCTACAATAGAGCGTTGTCTCAGGGCACGGCTAACGGATATAAGCCCTCTATGGCCATCAAAGGGAGAGTCCGCAAAATTTCCGCATAGAAACTAGAAAATCTTTTCGAACGTTCGATTATCACGCTCCCAACGGCGTGGACTCATCATGATTCATGTTTGTGATTACGCAGGCGAAAATCAGACCAAGCGAATATATAAAAAACCAACCTTAAAACGATAGAAATGATGATAGAAAGAGAAATAAAAAGAAAACGTTACAACATATATCTTTATTTTTAACCTACATTATATGTAATTACTGGTTTAATTAAATAAATAAATAGCAGGTCTGCGCATACACCTGCTTTTTCTTAATTAAATTCATTTATTACAAAATTAAACATTGGATCAAAGCTTCACATTTTTTAGATATGCAAGACTTTTGTCAACTATCCAGTATTACTGTCACAGAGGTACTGATGTTAGAGATGAAAATGGCTCCAAACTCAAAAGGATACTTAGTATCTGGTTACCCAAGAAATATGAGAGATGTTGTTGAATACTCCGATAAGGTAAGAAATTCATAAATTATTGAAAAACAAAAATAACTTATAAAGAACATATTTTAAATTATAGCGTCTTAAAATTATTATGTACTTCGACGTCACATAACGCATTTACTGTCAAGATGGTTTATCTTGAAACGACTGTCTCAGACCTCTATAAAACAAATTAAATCTAATAGATATTTGTAAGTCACTAAGATCCACAGAACATATTATATTTTAACAATTATAAGTTAGACAATAAAATAGTAATTGTTTGTGCAAGTATTAAATATCATACTTTATTATTAAGACGAAAAATAAAGAATCAGTAGGACTTTTAATAACTTAATATTGAACGTGGTTTATTCGAATAAAAATTATCTAACCAAGGAAACCTAAACTTACAATAATTTTAGTAAAGGATACTTATCTACAAAATCAATTGTCATATCCAGTTGCAATGAAACTTACATAGGTATAGGTAAACGTAAAATCTGCTGCAATTATCATGGAATAAATAGTATCCTTTCATTGCAACAATATTGATTTACTAGTACTAAACACCTATTGTCAAAATTCTGCCTATTATTCTTGATATTGACATTCCTCATTGTCAAGGTTACAATGAACCAATTACTGTGCATGCATAAATAAAGGTAATATGCAACAGTTGCATTCTGTTCTATATTTGCATAAAAATTTAGCTAAATTCGCCATTAATGATAAAACCATGATCAATACATACATCCTTTCGTTAAAATATATATATTTTGTGGAGTGTAGTACTGTATATAATGATGGGCGAATGCGAGTGAACAACTGGTTAGTCGGATTTTGAAATAACCTGCATCACATGATGATTGCGTTCAAGTTCAAGTGAAAAAACTTGATAAGTATGTATATGAAACCATCAATCATACCCGTAATTCGTAAGTTATTATGAATTACTCTAGCAGCTCCCGTCTCGGGAACGCTCGATTACAATTGGTACTGATTCTGGACCATTGCTGTGAAAGTTATATAATGCTTTATTAAAACCTTAAATCATATATATAAATATTTAAACAAGAAAAACTAACCTTCCGTCGTTGATTATGTAAGACTATCTATTACCTCTCACTACAAAAAATAACAAAAAAATTAAAAAAAATCCCATATTTCTAAAAGTTACACTAATAACAAAAACAAAAATGCAAATCATACTTTCATCATCTAAAGAAAAAAATAAATTAACTTTTTTTTCAAATCCCCCTTATTAACTACCATCCCTTACCCTTTTTCTTTCCTTTAAATTTGTTTTTAATATTTTCAGCACTCTACAATTTTCATTGATCAATTCGCTGCATTCTTCCCTTACATTGTCTTTTACACCTTCTTCTAACACATGTCTTAACATCTCGCTCTCTTTTCTACATATTCTGCATTTTCTTTTCTGTTCTTTCATCCAGTACTTACTTTCATTACATTCATTTCCCATTTTAAATCTCGCAATTACCGGTATATCCTTTCCGTCTCTCAAATATTCCGGTAATAAGTCCACTTGTCACTCATCCCACAGAAATTTTTTCAACTCTCGCATATTTCGACTTCTGTATACTCCCTAAGATTTCCCCTCTTGTTATTTTGTAACTCCTTTTATTTACCATGTTTCCTATATCCATTCTTTCTCTTCTCGACTCATTTAGTTGCTCCTGACTTATCATTATCTCTCTTATGGTTTTCTCTCTCTCCTTATCATTTTTGTTTTCCAAAGGAATTCTCAATACTTTTTTTTCTCTTATATCTTCTTCCTGCAGTCCTCTCATTTTTTTTTGTATCTTACTACTCTTCTTGTTTCTTCTACCACCTTTTTGATTCTATGTTTAAAATGCATTTTATGTATATTTATTTATTTCCATTACTTTCTAAAACTTCCCATCCACATATTTCTACCCCATACAATAGTACACTTTTCGTTACCCAAGATAGTAAAATTTTTTAATTCGCTCGATTATTTTTCCTTTCTATCTTATCTCCTTTTTGTCTTTCCTACTTCTTCCTCTTACTTCTCCAAATTCCATTATTTTTGTTTTTTCAATACTAATCTCTAAACTTTTTTCTTCAGGTATTTTTCTAGCACTCTTACCATCTCCTTTAAGGCCTCCATACTCGTTGCTAATAATACTATATCATCTGCATATGATAGCGTCCATCTTTCTTCTTCCTACGACTAATCCTCCTTCACTTACCTTTTTCATTGTTTCTTCTAAATCACTATATAAATTGAAAACTGTTGCACTTAATTTACATCCTTGTCTGACTCCTCTTCCCATCAAGAATTATCTAGTCTCTTTATTGCTTACCTTTAGTTCCATAATTTTCTCTGTTATCTCTTTCTCTATCTGTTTTAAACATCCTTATTATTTCCATTCCATCAACTGAGTCAAACGCTGTTTTCAAATCTACGAACATTGCATAGACATTCTTCTTTCTATCTAAATATGATTGTATTGCGTTCTTAATATATAAATAGCATCTATTGTTTACCTTCTCTCTGTAAATCCACACTACGTTTCGTTTAGTACTTTATTTTCCTCTGTAGTTCATTTTCTTTCCAAATTTTACTTATTTCAAACATTTTTTCCTATTATATTTGCTGTGTATATCCAAGCTTACCCCGGGATTCCATCCTGTCCTGCTGCATTTTTTGGCTAATGCTTGTATTCCCACTGTAAGTTCCTCCATCTGTATCGCCTCTTCTTTTTCAATCTCATTATCTTCCTCTACCTCGAATTGCACCTCTAGTCTTTCTTTACTTCCTCCAAACACATTTTTAAAATGCTTGTACCATGTCTGACCCTGTCATTTCTTTTATTTGGAAGCTATCAATTTCTCTTCTGGCTCTCCCATTTATTAAAGCATAATATGCACATCCCATTTCTTACACACTAATACTCAAAATTTCTTCCCTCCCTACTTATGAATACATCTCTTGAATTCCTTTTTTCATTTTTGTCAAATACTGTTATTCCCTCCTCTCTACCCATTCTAATGTTGAAGTCACCTATTACTAATATACTTTAATCTTTATATAATTCAATTAGCTCCTTTATTTTTTCAAGTTTATTGTTTTCCTTTTCATTCAAATATATTATATATGTTATTAGCCATTTTCCGTTTTTCCTATTATTATTCTATTCTTACTATTTATTTATCAATTTCCTTCACCTTTTCTCTTATTCCTTTTTCTATCCCTATCAACATTCCCCATTTGCCCTTCCCCTCTTTCCTACTCTCTCCGCACTATAATTGCTCCATTTATACTTACAGTTAAACATTTTTTCATATTTATTAATGTCCTCATTTTCTTCTCATGCTTCACTGATTATGATTATATCTTACCCCTTTCATCCGTCTCAAAACCCTTTTCCTTGTTTTTAATCCCAGCCACATTCCAGTCAATCGCTTTCATCTCCTTATTTTTGCCATATGCGTAGATATCCGTCCGCCATGCTCTTCTTACCATAAAATGACCCAACCTCCTCTTCCGTCCAGATGCATATTTTCCCTCCTATATTATCCTTCTTGTACCTTATTTTAATATTCACCTCTGGATCTTTTTCTTTTTCTTTTGCTCTCTATGTTTTAATTATTTTTTGTCGTTATTTGTTGAATAATAATTGAAAGTAGCCAGTTGTTGAAAAAATCGGTTATGCCCATCACTACATTGTTATTGAGGTTTATTAACCAATAAATAATGACTCCACGATCACTCAGTTATACTATTATTCTAATACAAGTTATCATCAAATAATATAATTAATTAAATCTTCCTATACAGATTCAAAAGCTGACAGGAGTAGTTTTGATAGCATGGAGAGAAAAGGTTTTGGAAAGACAAATTAACTATGGTGCTAAATTGGGTCAAATAGTAATGTCCTTGGCTCGAATGGAATTAAAGAACTTCTTCAAAAACGTAATCCCTGTTGCTGAGTATTTTGACCATAGCGACTTTTTGGTAACGGTAAGAATTGGTATTAAATAATTTATTTCGACGATAAACATTTAATTTAATAAGTGAGGCGCTGTATGCTTTTAGATTTAAATTCCTATAACGGCTTAGAATGAAGAAACTTAAAAGTTTACAATTTAATTTGATAACAAACAGCTTTACATATTGTTTCATCTGAGGAACAAGCTGAAGATGTTTCTGCGATGTGAAGCTCCATTGCAAATAAATTGTACAATTTTTGTTATTACACACAAATTAATTTGACGTAACTAGTATTTCATATCGCGATTGCCGTTAGGAAATAGAGTTTGTTGGATATTTTATTTCTACAATGAAGACAGGCGATACTGTTTAAGTTAAGATTAATTAAAATATAAAAGATAAAAGTACAAAAAGAAAAGATGTGTCGCAGACAAAGCAAAGTTTGATGGCTAGTTAAATGAAACAAAGTTAAGCCTACAGAAACTTTCCTCCGATCTACCCCCTAGCCTATAAAATTTAAGCTTATCCTAACTGAAACATTCTAATGGTCCAATAACAACAAACCGTATAATTAACCGTCAAACTGTTCTGCATTGTCGACTGAAATGTTAACCTGTTTCTTTAAATTACCGAGCAAATTATTTATCACTAACTGTGATGCCAGTAGTCCGTCATTTACATATAAGGCCAAATAGACAACTTCGTCATTATCTTTTCTCATATTCTTTTCCGAGAAAAACGTACCTACTCATCACAAGTCGCACTTTACACGTAGGCCCCTTGGATATTTTTTCCTATTTAATGCATTAAGCACTTGTGTCATCGCGGTTTTCCACTTATTCGCAACTTAGCACTTAATCGCAGTAACAACACTGCTCCATAGTAGTCTGCACGTTATATTGTACGTCTGTCGCGAAGGTGATGGACATTTTCAGGAAGTTGTGACCTTCTACTTCTTCTTCGTCTTGTACAACTTTATCGTCTTCCTTGGTTTCTGGTTAAAGTTGTGCTTCAAGTTGAACTTGAGCTTCTCCAGGATGAAATAGAATCATAATTCAACGGGTGCTTTTTGTTGAAATCCACCTCAGTTTTCCATTATCGAATGCGACATTTGAGTTTGTTTACCCAAACTACACGCTTCAGAAGAAGTTTCTTCGTGGTCGACAACTTTTAGTTCACGAGAATGTCTCCTTTCTTCGCTTCATTATTAACTTCAAAATTTTTATACCCCAATCGACTGTGCCATAGTTTTAGTGTTTCACTTTGCGCTTCTTAACAACTGTGAGTCAATTTCACTCGAAACTTCATTATCCAGAAGTTATATTTTTACGTACGCTTGCGCATGATAGTTTGCCGGCACTGCATTTAAATTCACAACGGGTGATATTTCGCCTTCGCTGGTAGTCAATCGTGTTTCTTTTTTGAGTAACAGAGTTCCATACTGTCCGGAACGAATTATATTTTGCCGGCAGGCTGTTTATAATTTTCGAAGTATAGCACTATCACTCATTGTTTCATTTATGTTCCTTAATTGTTTTATTAGCGATTCGATTTTCGAGATGCGGGGAATTATGCTGTCTTCCCGCGATAACTCGGGGGCTTCTGCTCAAGGACAGCTAATAATTTCTTCCAGATTTGACCAGTAGTTATGCAATTTACCAAGCACTAGATTCTGTCTTGTACAATCATTGTGTTAATCAATTTAGTAACTCAAAACACAAACACCCAGGACTCATAACCAGTTGGATATTTTGCTTTTACACTGAAGGTGTTTACGTTAAGTTTAATTAAAATATAAAAAAGTATAAAAAGAGAAGATGTGTCGCAGAAAAATGGAACATGATGACTGGTTAAATGAAACAAAGTTATTCCTACATAATCTATCCCCCCATCTACCCCTTAGCCAATAGAATTTAAAATTATCCTAACCGAAACATTCAAATGGTCCAATAACATTAAACCTTATCATTACTCTAAAAGGTCTGACCGTTCGCATGTATGTAATGTGTTCCATCCGGGATCACTCTAATAATTTACTAATCTAGTCTACCATTGTCATCTTCGAACTGTCCTTTAAACAAAAGGCAAAAATGGTTGCGGCCGCAGAAGGAGCAGATACAGGCATGGCAGTAATTGGCCGTATGAAAGAATTTCATACAACGGCGACTTTGATGTTAAAATCGCAGAGCTTGCCAAGTTCGAAGATTGACTTGGACTTAGGGGAATACTTGTCGAGACGGACGGATTATTGATATTCGATGAAGAGACTGTATATCGTCTGTGAAAATAGCTTCGCAGACTCCACGTAGGACGACTTAAAGGTCTCTGTCTTGTTGAAGTTGATTGGTTGAGAACTCAACCTTGAATTCGTCGAGGTATGACGATAGACGACGAAAATCGTCTACGGAGTTGGGGTAGACTCTGATCGAGTCTTGGGTGTTAATGGCCCTACGAGTGGTAATACCATGGCTGTCTATGAGTCTACGGATTTTTGACCAAAGGGACTTTTGTTAGATAACAATGAGTGAAGGAGCTTCAGAGCCCTGACACGGTTGCTTCGTTTCCTACTCAGTCTCAGTGGACGTTGACGAAGATAATGATAGGAAGGGTGTTCGTCTCCGGTATTTGTTGCGACGCTTCCCGGCTTCAGTGAAACCGTCAGCAGTAACAGACGGTGGCCCCGGTTTGGAGTGAACCTGGGAAAGAGTGGAGGAAGTGACGAGTGACGACTCCATTCGATCTCGCGACAACTATTTATAGAGATCAGTCGTTCCAGTATGTCCATATATGCCTTATAGAAACCAGACCTTTAGCAATATGTATGTTGGGTTGCCTAAGTACATACATGTGACACTGCCCCCATCCTAAAACTGATCGTCCCGATCAGTGACATCGCTTCTGTAGGGAGCAAGCCGGTCAAGATGGATGATCTTCGCTTTTGCACGCGTTGATGGATTATATAGCCATACTTCAGGGCTTCTGAAAATGCTTCACTTGGAGTCTTATGGAGGTCTAATCTTAGGACTTGCTGTAGTTTGGCGTCACTGACTGGTACTGATAAATGGTTGCTGCTCAGAGGGGTAGGCTAATCTTACGAGGCGCTCCACATCGGACTTGTTATGGAGTTTCATTACTTCTTTGGTTACGGCATTTCAGTTGCGTCTGATGTCCCTGCTGTAGTTGTTTAGCACCGTTCCTCATTTCTAGGCGGTTGACAAGATGGTGGAAGTCATATTGTTGGGACTCGGGCATTCCTTGGAGTATATCTAGCGCCTCCCCTTGTAAAGAAATTATTAGTGCTGTTGCTTTCTCTGAATCACTCCAGGAATTTGCCTCTGCTGCTGCCCCAAACTGCTTCAAGTAAACAGACCACCACGAGGTCTTCCCATCAAAAGTTGGAGGTGTAATTTTTGATAGTCCTTCAAAGGTTCAATGAAATTCTTTAATGACTGACTCTTTCTTTTCTCTTCGGGAGCTTCCAACGATGCATTACTTGTTAGGATTTCTCGTAGCTACTGAAAACTTCTAGAAAGTTCGATGAATTTGTTTAATGACGTCAAGTTCTTTCTTCTCTTTTCGAGAACATTCCAACGATATATCACTTGCTAGGGTATCTCGTAGCCGATGGAAACTTGCAGAAAATTGGAATATTCGATGGAATTTTTTAAAATTCTCCTCCTCTTCCTATTACTTTTATGTAACAATTTACTGTCTAAATAACACTTCTATTATTAATTAGTTAACACTTTACCACTATATAAACACTTCCTCGCTCGTTTTCACTTTCTATCGCCTCAAACTCTCTAACTCGCACTAACACCACTCGATTCCGCGATAACTATCTACAGAGATTAGCCGTTCTAGAATATTCCAGCATATGCCTCCTAGAAACTTGGTCTACTTTGGCAATATGGATGTTGGGTTGCCTACATATATAGATGTGACAATATTAATTTCAGGAGTATCTACTTTTGAACTCAACAAAATCTCTACATAATAGAGTTGAGTAGTTCATAGTATTGTCAGAATAACAAATGAAGCAACACCAGCTGCTTTCCTTAAAATTTTTGTAGTATAATTTAAAATACCCAAAATTTCTAATTTTGCGCCATTTTTAAAACTTTTGGTTTTCCTTTTGAATCGTAACAAATCCTAAATGCAGTACAGATTCTTTTATCATACTAATATGATAGGACTACCAGTATCAGCATCAATAGAACTTACTTTTCTACTACCTATTGTGTTGTAAGTGGTGTTACAGTTAACGGTACTGGTATAACTTGAATGTTGAGTGTGATCATTAAACGATGAAAACAGTGAAATTGAAAGTCTTTTCGATGCTTCTGTGTTTTTATTTATTGTCTAAATTATACATAGTAACATAATAATAACGTCAGCAACCTCTATGTAATATCGAAATATTAATTGATATTATGCGAAATAATTCTCAATGAATATTTACCCTTTTTTTTATAAAACGTAATAATGTCGAAATCGTACTGGAATTTGAAGTTTTCTGGTTGCTGTGAGCTTGCCATGTGAGTGTCTACAAGTTCATCGAATTTGATTCGTGATTCATCAAATGTTGGAATTTCTACCAAGTCTTCGATATTAAACTTTGGGACAGTATCGTCGACATCATCTACTGCTAAATTCTCCGGCGTTCTCGTTTCCGCTATCTGTCTCACATCCGAATTTCGTAATTGGACGATGTGATGTTTCAGTTCATATCCGTCATCGAATCTAATTAAATAATGAAGAAGTTCGAACTTTTTCGTAACGGTGCCCATTTTCTTATTATTATTGGCGTAGTATCCTGCTTGTACGCGTTCCCCCATACTTAATTATGGAGCCATTTTAATGGGTACGACTGATTTCTGCAATTTCGTGGGTTTAAGCGCGTCGAGCTGGATTCGAATGCGTCTTTGTAGGTTCAATTCAGCTAGAGATTTCCTGCATACTAACAGTGTTGCTCTATAATTGAAAAGAATTTCATGAACCTTTTCCCGTATCCTCAAGGGCTCATCCCTTATTGCTGAAAGTCGGTTTTTCAGAGTTTCGATATTTCGCTCGGCCAACTTGTTGGTTGCTGGATGGCGTGGAGCAATGAATTTGTGAAAAATTCGTACTGTTATGTAAAGCTTTTGAAATTCTTGGCTGCTGAATTTGTGGGGTTGTCAGAGACCAGAACATTTAGAAATTCATGACGAGAAATAATTTCTTGAAGCAGTTCAATGCTGGATGTAGGCGTTGGTACTTGGTTGCACGTTTCTGTCTATATCCACTTAGATTTGGTATTCATCACAATAAGGAAATAATGCTCTTGAAATTTTGCGGCGTAATATATGTGAATCCTTTGCCACGCTGACGCAATTGGGACAAGATCGTACAAGTCTCTCAGTATCTTTGTCCAATACACGTAACGTAAGGCGAGTAGTTTTATCTTGATGGTTCCAATGTGCGTTCGATGCAGCTCAGTTACTATAGCGGCTGGAGAGATGACACATAGACCCCTGGAAACGATGTCCCCGTGTATAGAAAATGTCGATTTTTGATCGTTTTCTTCTCTAATTTTTGTGAAAGTCCGGGATTGAAATTGCATTTATTGTGTATTTTATACCTTATAAGTATAGGTTTCGATAGGAGCTCTAGAAAGACAGTCTGCATTTGCGATGTCGGTTCCCTTTTTGTATTCGATTTTGTAATTAAACCCCTATAGGAACGAGGCGTACCGCTGAAGTCGAGTCACTGTCATTGACGGTAGCTTCGCGTTCTGGTAAAAATTTCTTTATAAAAGCCGATTCCATTAATGGTCAAATTTATAACTTTTGGTTTATTGAAGAGATTTCAACAAAAAAGAAAATTTTATCAGACGCTGAAAAATTTTGGGAGATGCATTTTAATAATATGACAAGTGAAAAATATAAGTAAATCGCCAAAAATAGCTCTTAAATTGTTTCATTAAGGTAATTAGGAGTTAATTGTTGTTACTTACCGTAATCCAGATTTCATAAATATTCCAACTTCCAGCTTTATAAAAAGAATACGACAAAGTACAGTTAAATATAAAATGTAAATTAAGAATTAAAACAAAATACAACAATTAACAAATATAAATGATTAACTTAAATGTACGAATTATTAAACAAGAAAATAGAATGTCAATTTAAACATACAAATGCATTTAATGGCCGCTTGGTGTCGACATTGAACAAAGTATATAAAGTATAAACTGTCCACCCGGAAAGAAAAGCCTTTAAAAGGTATTTAATTGGTTATATCGAAACGTTAATAGTGCATAAAGGCACAATAGTTCGAACTCCCCTAGAAAGATAGGTCGTACACCGAACATTAAAGTTTGCTGGGTACGTTATGGTAGTATTTAAGTTCGTCCACTATAACTATACAATAACTTTAACTTTGTGTTCCAAAAAGTTAAGTTTACCCGGGATAACGATACAGTAGGAGTAATTCTTCATCCAACAGAATTCGTATTAAATAATCTGGTTTACCACCAGTAGTAAAAAAAAGCAGTGATAAAATGGACGACGAACCGTCTCGATCCCGGGTTACCACGACTTAAATACTATCCCAGTCGACTAGATTCCCACTCGTTCAAATTCAAATCTAGAACCAATCATAGCGAATAGATCGGTCACGTCATTCAAAACAAAGCGACGGTATGGACGGTTACTTCAAGACATGAAAGAGTGGAGGTGCGTGTCCAATCAGTATTAGAATTGACGACCTTATGATGATAATGATGTGCTTTTATTGCTCCTATCATAGTGAGTTTCACTTTATCGTGAACCATCCGGCTGTGGTAATATTTCTGTTGGTATATTTGACTGTTAAAACTATTACTACATCTGAAGGTGAGTTTGAAACCTGATAAGGACCATCAGGTTGCTTTCCACAGTGCATTTTAAGATTAACGTGCTCATTGATTTAGGATCCACTAAAAGAAATATTTTAATTCCATATTAGAGTGTTTCCAGTTTTGATGGTAAGTGTTGTCAAAATGAACAGTTACACCTAAATACCACCAACAGTTCGTTAATTGCTAGATAGGCGGTCGGAACAAACGACTCTTGATAGTTATGTACAAAATTTTAAAGATATACTCTTATTGCAGCCTATTTGTCTATTTTTTACCTTTCACGTAGAACACGAAGGAATCTAAATCTATTATAACTGATTGTCAAGCGTACAAGTGCTCTTCCTGTGCCATCTGAACTTCATAGATTTGAAAAGTTAAGCCGCCAGTGTTTCATGACGCCTGCTAGATAGAGTATTCCAAAAAATACGTTAATTTTGCAAGTGTCTGTAAGCTTTGCGTTTCTTTCTTTTAGATAATACAAACAAAAAAGCAGCATCAGTTACATTTACTTATACAATTCTAACTTCAGAAAATTCAAAAGGTTGTAAAACGAGTAGTCACATGGGGTACTGCAGTACTCCAAAGAGTGCAGTTACAACTGTCGTTACTTGGAATACGCAAATTCTTGTCTGCTCTGACGCCGTAACAGTGGCAATGTGACAAGAAAACTATAGAAGAGGTATACAAGCTGTGCCAGCTCAAAGAATAGTTCGACTAAAAACATACGATACAATTACACTATATTGGGATACCTATTCAAATACCCCGCGCGAGTAGCGAAGTTTAAAATTTGGCTAAATCACCATTACTAGCTTTAGATTGTTAAAGCCTTGACTTGTGAAATATTATTCTAATTAAATAAAGTAAAACCCAATCCTATTACAAGAAATATATAAGGAGAATGTTTCTTTCACTTTTCTCAAAAAAATAAATCAAATCAATTAATTCCTCTTGATTAAGCACAATGGCAGCAATTCACCACTTTTACCTATTGAAGTATAAAAAAAAATTAAAAATTGTCACAAATGTAGTAATTGTTGACCATTTCACGACAGTCTCCTAATATTTTTAACAAATACCTTGTCGATTTTAAAAAAATGATGTATAACTCGGAACCTCCAAAGTTTTGATATAAAGAAGTGCTATATAAGATTGACGCAGAATTTAACGTTGAATTTAATGATATAAAAAAATACAAGGTGTTTTATCTTAAATAAGTCCTTTATTGAGGATGAAAGTTTTTAAGAATGGAACAGATTTATAAAAGACAGAATAGTACTTGAAAGTAATATAAATGTTAAAAATTTCCTTTGCAGATAAATGGCGAAAGGCAACCAGATGAAGTATATGAAGAGTTTAAAACTGTCATCTTAAAAATGTTCCATAAAGAAGAATGCCAGCCGGTTCGCTCTTCTTATACATCAACTGAAATGCCTACGGTAAGATTATTAAACTGTACACCAAAACAGGCTTCTAAAGTATACCTTTTATTAATCAGGCTGTAGTCACAGACAGCGCTAACCTTCAACGACCTAAGACACACGTAGTTCGAGTTGCTTCTCCTAGTCACAATTCGCTAACTTCTCCATTACAAAATTGGCCTAAAATTATTTGGATAATTGGTGGACCTGGAAGTAATAAAGCAATTCTTTGTGACCAAGCTGCATCAGTCACCGGGTGGGTGCATATAAGGTAAAATGATTAAATGTTTCCTTTTAAATCATATTTTATAAGTAGTTTAAACTTCTAGCCTTGGCAGATTATTAAGATCCACAGCGGATGTCCCCAGCACTAAACATTCGCAAGATGTTAAGAAAATTAAAGAGTGCATCGTTGCAGGCGAACTAGTTCCACTAGAAATTATTCTTAAAATTGTAGAGTCTTACATTGCTGCAAACGCAAATGCACTTGGAATATTGTTGGATGGCTATCCAAGAAACATGCAACAAGCAATTGAATTTGAAGAAAAGGTATGTTTATTATCAGTGAGTGACTATTATTAAAGAGGTTTATTAATATTTATTCTTAACCTAGTTCGGGCAAAAACCTACTCTCATACTCTTGGACTGTTCGAAGCTTCAATTAGGAAGAGGACGACTTGATGATAGTGTAACCGCTTTTCGAAGAAGGCTAGAAATCTTTCGGCAGTTTTCCTTACCCATGCTGAGGTCTTTAGATAGCGTTGGAAGATTAACTATTGTAAGTAATAAGCAGTCCTGTTGTTCTGTATTTTTTTTACTAGGAGCAGTAAAACAAATAGCTCGTTAAAAAAGATAACTTACATACTTACTTTTCAAATTTTTGATCCCTCACTTTCAAAGAATTGGTGAAAACACAATTATTGGTACGCCGAAACTAAAAATCTGTGTAACATCCGGATTTTATAGGAGGCTTCAAATGTGTCACTTAATATTTAACTTACACAAAAAAAACTTCCCTGCTCGCTGAAAACTTTAGATTTTATCTCAATTGTCTTTTTTCATTTATAGGTAGAGGGTTAATTTTCTAATTTGATACCTCCATTTATTTCCATGTGTGAATATTTTAAAAATTTAAAATAATGGTTTGTGTAACTTCCTTAGAAGTGATTTGAAATTTGCTACTAAAATTTAACTAAACTTGCTAATATATCTTTTAAATGGGACACACTATATTTTCAGATATTTATAGTTCTCTCTTTTTTTTGAGTTGGAAAATCTACAATTGTATGTTCAGATAAATGATAATGAAGAAAATTATAAAAAATGAAATACTAGTTAAAGTATAACATGACTATTTTGTGGCATTGCAATTGGATGGATATTTGAACGAATTTGTTTGACAGCTAAAATAATTTTTATTAGATATTCTTTGGAAGAAAAAAAAGATTAATGTATTACAGTAGAAAATTGATATTTAATAAAAAAAGATTGTTGCACAAAAGAATTTTTAAAAGCGTTTCCAGAAGAAATTTCTATTGTTTTACAAATGTGTATTACACAGGGTGTAACAGAAAAGTGCAAAATATTGCAAATCCCCGTCAATCACAATCAAAGTCATAAAATACTCAAGCTTGAATAATTTTAGCTGGAATTTCGTTTAAATGTTTTTTCAATTGCAATGCCTTCTACTTCCATATCATGAAAAAGTCATGTTTTAATTCAACATCTACTTTATTTTTTATGGTTTCCTCCATTATTACCTTATCTTTATACATTTTTTAAATCAGAGAAAAGAGGGAATTCCAAATAGCTGAAAATATACAGGCTGTTCCTTAAAAAAAGGATATTTTTTGTATTTATTTATTGTTTTTTTTTTTCTAAAATTCAAACCTAATGTGCCACCTTAATATACTGACTTAAATAGAAAAAAATTTGCATGAACACTTCTAATAATAAATATCATCGATTGATAATACAGGAATCCTAAAATTTCCAACACAAAATTTTCACTCCAACCTATTGTATATCTATCCCTACAGTTGTACTGTCTTTAATGGTGTTGGTCGCCTCTTCGATGTACGCATAAATTAAACAGTAGCAGTGACAATGTGTGGCCTTGACTGACTACCTCCCTTCCTAATGTTTATTCGTTCTCTACCTTACTGCTCAAGTTCTGTAGCTTCTCGTTTCCCTTTATAGAAACTGTATATCATTCTTCTAATTTTGTATCTCATTCATACATTTTTAAGTAATTTTAACATCGTGTCCCATCTAACATTAATAAAGCTTTTTCTAAATGTAAGAGTCCTATATGCGCCATCTTTTGTTTTACTATGGTTTTTTTTATTGACCGTAAACCCTCGCCGTTCCTCTATTTCTTCTTAACTCAAATTGGTCTTCTCCTAAAAGTTTTTCCGCCCTTTTTCTTTCCTTCTCTGTACAATTCTAGTTAAGATTTTTGGCGCATGGGAAGTTAAATTAATTGTTCTGAATGTCTCGCACCTATCCGCGCCTCTTTTTCGGTATGATTACTACCACGTTCCGTGTATAATACTCCGGGACTTTTCGTCCCGTAAATGTGACTAACTTGCTTAAACATACGATCTCTAAGAAAAATGTTTAAGATATTAACGAAAAATAAATTTCACCCGTAGCACGTTTAGGAGCCAGACCACCACTTTAACAATCGTTTGGAGTTTTTTGAATGGGCGTTGCATAAACCTCAACAATGAAATTACATTTTGGCAATATACTATTTACGGACGAATGCTCTTTTCACAAGAACGGTCTATTTCAAGACACAATTGCTATTATTATAGCACCGAGAATCCCCATTGGTTAAGACCCGTGGATAATCATCTTTGAACGTATGGGATGACATCATTGGACGACATATAATTGTACTATATTTTTTAACAAGTCTTTGGACAGAACTACATAAATGCATTTTCTTCAAAATGATCCGGAAATCCTCCACTAACTCTAAGACAACAGATGTGGTACAACTATGATGAAGCACCCTCGCATTATGAGAGGAATGTAAGGGAATATTTCGATACACAATTTTCAGACAAACAGTGGTGGTTATGTCGAACATTTAATCTAATTTTATTATTACTACTTTCACAGTTAATTTGGCAAATTGGCATTAAATCTTTTGCATCTACTCGTATACCCTTACTCAACAATTAGCAATTAAACTGAAAATCAAAAACAAAACAAACTCGCCAAACTTTTTAAAACGTCTAACGTGATATCGCGATATTATCGAAAATTTCAAAAAAAGTATAGATTTCGCAAAAATTACTTATCACAGACACTAACACCCTATATTTCAAAAACTGGAACCTTTTGTTTATGAGATATTTAAAATGATGCCAAACACTGCAAACGTCAAATTTTCCAATAAACGTGAGATAACTCCAGAACGGTGCTACCCAGGACCAATAAATGTTAAAAAAAATAATTTTTTATCAAACAAAGTTTCCGATAAGAGTAGCACCAAATCTCCATATTCTAAATCTATTTTCGGTTTTATATCCCCAGCAACCTAACTTTTTTTTCAAACGGAATGCCCGATTCATTATTGTATTTTCGGATTCCTCGTTAAATTTAAATATCATTTTGTTAACCATATGTTATGTCTAAAATTTCCATAAAATCCGCACTAAATCAATAAATAAGATGTTGTAGTATTCTGGGCCATCCGAAACGAAATAATATAGAGATGTGCTATCTTCACAGATAGCTTGTGGAAGAAATAGCCTATTGTTTCCCCTATTAACGCAAGCATATTGTTTTTAAATTCACTGAAATTTACCACTTTCACTGTAAATAGCTTCGAACTGGAATAACTATTTATTTTAGAAGGAATATCATATTTTTATCAGTTCATCAAATGCAAAATTTTATTTCCCTTCGTGCAATATAGAGTTGTTACTATCAGAATATCAAGATGCTTTGGTCATCGATTTGCTTTTTCCTTTTTCCTTTAAACGACTGAGAGTGGAAAATGCTTTATGCTGCATTGAGATGACCGATAGTGTGGGACTCCCGTAATCGGTATACCCACTAAAAAACCCCCTGCCTTGGCTCGGCTGACGCTTCCACTGCAGCATCGCCCTTTCGGGACATTCTGTAATTTTGACTAAGAAACAAAACTTTATTAACTTCCAAAAAAGTAACCCCTCAGAACAGGGGGCAGGGACAAAACAAGACAGCAACTTTGTAAAAAGGAATTTGATCCCAGATAGACAACAAATTTTGAAATTTCGAGCCCAGGCGAGGGCTATCTTCCTTTCGGAGGGTAATACACTATCGAAGGAAAACCTTGAAATAAATACATTAACATGGTGGTACCTACAAGGGATACAAAATGGAGTAAAAATCAATAATGATTGGAACCGAAGCTAGCAGCAAACTTAAACTATGTAAACGTAACAAAATATCACCACTCAAGTAATCTATATATATATAAATGAATTGCTGTTCGTTAGTCTCGCTAAAACTCGAGAACGGATGGACCAATTTGGCTAATTTTGGTTTTGACTTATTTGTGGAAGTCCAGAGAAAGTTTAAAATGTCAATAAATATGAAAGTTGTTAACTATCTTTCAGATTATTTTCTTTTATTTATCGATTGAGGCAGTACGAAGTCTGCCGGGACAGCTAGTATATAATAAAAACAATAACAGATATAAACAATTTAAAACTTAACGGCCTAATATACTCTATAAAACTTTTAACATTACTAGCAATTTAAAGATTTAACTAAAATAGTTAGATAAAACACTTTGTACACTACAAACTATAAACTATTAAAACGTAACAACTGTAAAACATTTCCAACTTGTCAGAACGCACTAACATCAAACACAATGTAAGTAAACAACCTTCACACACTGCAGTACCAATTTGTAAACTAAAAAAAATATAACAAGAGGGTCACGAGTCACAGTACTCGCACCTAAGAGGTCACTAATAGTAATCTAAACACAACATCTTAGATCACTAAGTTGTCAGCACTAAAAACTAAGATCTAACATTTGTATACCACGTTAATCACAAAAACATAAACTCACTAACACAACGAGAATAAATAAATAAGATAAATAAATTTGTAGGCAGATGTTGACTCTTCGTTTGCCACCGACTGGATCGCCCTGTCCTCAATAATTTTGATCTTCATAATTTCCATTAAAATGTCCTGCCATCCTATCTCACAGCCCTTTTTTAACGAGTACACAAAAGTGTTAATTCTTCTCCCACTTTCCTTTCTAGGGACCGAATCTGCTCTCTGTATCTAGGCCAGGTTAGAAAATGCTCCGACGTGTCCGAGGCACCGAAACAGTATACGCAAATCTTTGCAAATATTCTGCAAAGCAGTCATGGTCCGTCAGAAACCTAACCAACTTATTCGACTTGCGTAGAGATTTTATTAATCTCTTAATTTACGCGCCCTTTGCCAATCTATGCCACCACTTACGCCACTTTCTCCACATCCTCTTCATGGCATGTGTATTTCCATCGTTGTAGTTTTCGGTTCTGACCGCCTCTGTTGAGACCGTTCTATATGCTCCACACATATGTAGTGCCATCTTACGTTGACACCTAAACAGCATGTAGATATGCTTCTTATTAGTAAGAAGCGGCTGCAACATTGAGGCACCGTATAACATGGTCGAGAGAATCACTTCAGGCAAAATCCGCCTTTTTTGACGCTCGCTCCCCTTTCCTTGGGAATTAATCTTCGAAACGCCTGCACTTATCCACTGCCAGCTGTAGGTAGTGGTCTTCCATCTATTCCTCGGCATTCTATATGGTGTGCTTTTTGTTTTTTCTTAGCCCTATTGGGTTTTTCCTGGTCACGACTGCCACAACATCGTCTGCGTACACCATGAGACTACAATCCGGGATCTTCACACGCAGTATGTCGTCGTACATGACGATCCACGGGGAAGGGCCGAGTATGCGATGTTCGTGGACACCTCGTCCGGAGCACAAACACTGTCTACGGCAGCAGCATTAGTGCAAGGCTAGTTTAAAGGTCTCTATTCTTCCAGGTGTAATCGTGTATCTCGATCCGACCTCCGGTGTTGGACGCCTCGTCTCCAACCGCCCGTGAGCACGCTACGGTATAGGAGTGCTTTGACCGAACGAACGTATGACTATTCTGACTATTCGGTGATCACTAAGTAATTCAGTGTCTAATACCTTCCACTTTGTTACCCACCTCGTGGTAGGGTATCCAACTGTCCACTTCACATCCACGATAGAGGATCGTCTTCCAGCAATGAAGGTAGGGGTACTTGCCTGGTTTAGCATATTGTCCCCTAACGCTTCGATGAGTTCCTCCAGGCTGCCTCGTGCATCGGTAACAGGGAACCCCAAAGAGTGGAGTGCCGGTTTCTCACCCTTACTACCTCTGGCAGGTTCGTGGATCTAATCACCTGCTCCAAGCTACTCAGGAACGTCTCGAACCAGATATGGTTTCTATTCAGCGAGAAGTAAACTAATACTAACCTGATGCCCCATCCTATCATATCGCACCAGGTTACACCATCGTGTGCGCCGTAGCAGTCGTGAACTGACGATTCTGTGAGTAGTAAGATGGCTATATTCTTAGAGGAATCAGACACCCATTTGCTCTTGGGCAGGTATCGTAGGTTAGGCTCAGATACGAGCAGAACGTTGCACCCCACTTTTTGGTCGCAAGCTGTTGCAATAGCTCCATTGCTTCCCAGCTACGATTATTGTTAAGTTGCAAGAGTTTTATGGGCATTTCCGTTGGTGGATAATCCCTTCGCTATCTTTTTCCTCGTATCTTTAAGCCTGTTTATCATCTCACGGTACTAAGCACACCGCATGCACGGTGGTCTTGCGAGCCATAGGTGTAACATTTCATGTCTGACGTGCAGCTGTTCATCTCGTGATCCCAGCCCCAACCTTGGAAGAGGTCCTTTCCCTCCGTTTCCGATGTAATGCTGTACTCAAACGGGGAGACTCCTCCCTTTCGACCAAAAAGTGGGGTGCAACATTCTGCTCGTATTTGAGCCTAATCTACGATACCTGCCCAGGAGCAAATGGGTGTGTGATTCCTCTAAGAACATAGCCATCTTACTACTCACAGAATCGTCAGTTCACGACTGCTACGGCGCGCATGATGGTGTAACCTGGTGCGATATGATAGGATGGGGCATCAGGTTAATATTGGTTTACTTCTCGCCGTGAGAAACCAGCACTCCAGTGTTTTGGCCTTCTTTGTAGTGATGGCGTCAGCACTCACCGGGTAATCACAATCTTCCTCGTGATATCCCAGACATGCCCCAACTTTGGAAGAGGTCCTTTCCCTCCGTTTCCGATGTAATGCTGTACTCAAGCGGGGTGACCCCTCCCTTTCCTCTTCCTCACCCGACTCGCGCAGGGTGTACGATCTGCCGGATCCGACAGCGTATACAATAATTCCTGGCTATGGGGAAACCTAGCGAGACAATTTTCCAGGTCTATGCCGGTGGTGTTTATTACCACCAAGCAGTTGGCGCCGCCTTTACGTTCACGCCTGGATTCGTCGATCTTGCAGATTTGGAAGCACTTCTCAGGCCTCACCTCTTTTCCGGATTTTTGAGGACTGCCTCAACTTTTTTGCACATATCTCGATCACGATCCTATCCTCGCCGCTTGTACCCCAAGGGACCGTACCTTTGGTGCCTCCTTTGAGTACGTTTGGGTGCCAATCTTCCAAGAATATTTATTGCTGCTTGTGATGATACCCGTTCTCCACCAACTCTTCTCTAAAATTTTCTTGATCTCTTCGTCTTTGAAGCTTTTTGCAAAGGTGTTCTAAGTCGAGGCAGACATCTTTAATATCCCGCTTAACATCAGTTAAGCTTTCTAGAATTCTCGCAAGCTTGCCTACCTTCTTTACCTTCGCGTTGATGTTGTTTACTAATTCCCCGGCTGCTGGATTTTCGCTTTCTGTTGTTATAGTCTGTGATCTCGGTTACATCCGGCTCATCCAAGATAATCACCTTGTCCTTTTCCGTAGTACTTGTGATATACGCGAATATATCTCTTCGTCTTATCTCACGAAGGGCTGCTTCTCCCTCTGATAAGGATCTGCATGGGGGCAATATTTTCGGTAGGGTGCTTCGTTTGAAGAAGAATTTTAGTTCTTCTGACATCTTCGGATGCCACAGATGCCACAATGCGATATTCATTTTTTCTGTACTGACAGTCTTAGGGTAGCTAGGAGATGCAGATTTCACTATTCCGTTTGTAACAATACCGCTTTCTCCTCTTATTTTCCTCACACCTCTTTGTCCTTTGTTTACATACCCGTAGGAAAAATTTCCATTCAATTTCCATTAAAAAAATGCCATTTAATTACTACTGAGAATAATTAATGGTAATAAATGGAGAATTGCCAATGGGATTCCCATTCCCGAACTCAATGGGATTTCCATTGCTGAACGGATTGGCATTTCCATTGCTGAACGCAATGGAAATTCCATTAATGAACTCAATGGAAATTCCATTGCGTTGAGCAAAGGAAATCCTATTGCGTTCCATTGGAACTCCATCAGCATGCTTTTTTTCATAATCCATATTATTTTGTGGAGAATTTGGTTCTTCAGGTACCTGAACCAAGGCACATGCCTGGATGTCTGGCTTTTCATCATCGTGTTTAGATTTTTTTTTTCACTTGCTTCTGATAAAACTACATCACTCTCACAGGTGACTTCGACCTCCTCTATATTCTGGTATGGTTCAAAATCATCAAACAATACTTCTAATGTAGGCTTTTTTACTTGTCTAGGGGTTGTTTAATAAAAGGCTCCGGGTAGTTGAATACATATATAATAAACATAATAATGAATATAAACAGCAAACAGCAAAACGAGTAACAAACAGGAACTAAATATATACAACTTATATACAATATTCAATGTATCGCGTCTTCCAAAATACATACGTCTTCGTGTAATCACCATAAATACGTCTTCCGTCTTTTTTGAGCAAAAATGCTCAACGTCTAAATGAAATATACCGTTTTAATCAAACGTCTTACTACCTTGCTTGTCTCTCACTCTACTGCCGTGGTGGTCCCTCACGTACCCCCAACATGCACGCATAGGTAAAACTAGATTATTGATTTTCCACCACCTAATTGGCAATATCACTACTCTTGCACCTGGGCAAGCAAAAACTGTATCGAAAAAGGCTAATAGTATGTGGCCACTAATGGTTATAATAAACGAATTACCCTATACTATTCGTAAGAATAATATAATATCAGCGGGTTTATGGCTTGGAAATAGTGGATGGATATATTTTTGAGACCATTTAATAATATTCAATTTAAATGTGTACGCATGCAAATATCTCATTCAGAATTAAATAACATACAAACATTAATCACACCTATTGTTAATCGTTTCGAACGAGACTGATGAAACTAAAATCCATGTAACGAAACAGATTTTATAAATAAATAATTCAAAAACCAAAAAATATTTCATTTCTTAATTAATTATTTCATTGGAATTCTTTGGGAAATAAAACTTTTCCATTCATATCTAACGATAAGAATATTAATGGAATTATTCAAAATGGAAACAATTGATTTTCTATTTATCTATCTATTTATTCATGAATGGTTTTATATAGAATTTATAAATTTTGCATTGGTTCCCATTGAAAATCAATGGAAATTTTTCCTTTGTAAATATTAATGAAATTATATTGTAAATGGAAACAATTATTTTTTCATTTATGCCAAATGGTTTGGATTACAATTTACAAATTTTCCATTGATTCCCATTGAAGTTCAATGGAAATTTTTCCTACGGGTATACTTATACGTATCTATCTTTTATGCCCGTTTTCTGAGCGCTTTATTCATGTTTGTTTTAAGTACTTACTCTACATTAAACGTCGAACCATTTTCTCCTACCTGAATTGATCATTCTGATTTTTATTTGCTTTTTGTCTATCATACTACTACTCCAGTTTTTTATTCCTATATCTTGCCTTGCCTTTTAATCTTCCTCTGTTTTTCCGTATTATACTATTTTTTATATCTATTTCTAATGGTCAGTGAAATTTTATGATCTCGTTTTATGCGTTGCTAGAGATAAGGGATGACGTTGCTGACAATCATACACTGTCCTAGTGAAAATGACTACCAGCTGATTGACTTCGACGCAACGTTGACTTGCCGTAATTCTCTACGTGAAATACCAGAGATGGATTGGTCCTTGCCTGTATTTTCAAATTTCTTGAAAACGGTGAACCTCTAAACCTGCAAACATCTACTACATTTTCGTGTTTTATG
This sequence comes from Agrilus planipennis, assembly GCF_000699045.2. Taxonomy (NCBI): domain Eukaryota; kingdom Metazoa; phylum Arthropoda; class Insecta; order Coleoptera; family Buprestidae; genus Agrilus; species Agrilus planipennis. The sequence goes on from NW_020438933.1 coordinate 1,296,602, forward strand.
GTGCTCCATCACTTCTTGTAAGATGGATATCTATTTCAGTCGCCCTGTACCTATGTACCTAAAAATCTAATAATTTGTGATGTCCACCTCTATGGTACACCGTTATTTTCCATATTTCCTTTTCTTATTTTACTGACTGTGCGAGAAGATACCAATGGTATTAGCACATTAATAATAATTCAATAAAACACATTAATGAATGCTTTTTTAATTGCTCTCCCATCCTATAAGACACTACAATATTTGGCGACGAGGAAAATCAGGGAAAATTTGTGAGAATTTGAGAAAATCGGTGAAAAATTATGTACTTTGTAAGAGCTAAAAGAGTGGCGTGGAATGATACTAGTATATCGAAATAAAAATAAATAATACAAAAGTTAAGAATAAAGTGTAATGTAATGTCGAACCAAAGCTTCAAGGAAGTGACACTGGAAATTACGTTAAAAATGTGCATGACTCGAGTAAACAACAATGAATTAAATATTTAATTGAGAATAATGTCTTGTATAACGAAAAAGCAAAGTTTGAAGAATTAAGACAGCAAGTAAAAGAAATTGTAAGGAATACCATCCAAGGTCAAATAGAAACTCAAGGAACAGACTCGTCAGAAGTAATCATAGATTCAAGAACAAAAGTACGCTGACTAAGTGACTACGAAGACGATGATATGGCAATAGATAAACATTGGGAGTTTTAATGCAAACCAAGAAGACTGGTGGTTGTATATGGTGCGTATATAAATTTCCTGGTTAATGTTATTAAGAAAGAATAGCAAACAGCTGTACTTTTGACGAAGATTGGTATGGAAAATTTACGTTACAGAAACGATAGAAGATTTAGTTGTGGTTAGGCTAAGGTTGCCGGCATTGTACTACAATTTAACTCATGAGAATGATTAATTATTAAGTAATTAATCTGCCGTCTTCGAGAGCATGATGTTAAAACTTTAATGTTTAAAAAGGATAAGCTGACTTTTAAAAATGCTTATAAAATAGCCAATACATATGAATCAGAAATAATGGAAATAAATGCGACAGCAGATAAATCTAATAATGCGGAAATAATAATAGCAAGTTGAATAATAAGAATCAAAAAGAAATTGTAATGATAATAATTAGAAAAAACAGAAAAATGGTTATAATCAGCAGAGAGGTAATACGAAGGAGCAATCGAAAGGTAAATGGTTTTGTTGCAGCAAGTTGAACCACTTTGCGAGGGAAGTTAACACTAATTTAAAACCTGTAATAATCGTCATTTGAAGGGCCATTTGAATGTAATGTGTAAAACCAAGAAAAATAATAAACAAAACGTGCACTAGCAAAAGCAATCAGATGAAAACGTACCATGGGTCATAGAAGATTTCAATTTAATTGAAGTAGATGGCAAGGAGAAGCAGATGACGGCAACGTATTACAAGTGAAGAGCGCCCGGCAAATGCAGAACCTACGTATTTAAATATCAATATAATCGAAAAAACTGTTAATTTTATTTCCTAAATAAACAACCGTTCGATTGTACAGAGTCAAGAACACGAGTAAAACCACCAACGTTTGACGGAAAGTTCTCATGGACCACATACCACAAGCAATTCGAGGCGGCTGCTAAGGCGAATAACTGGGCGCCTGAAGAAAAAGCCACTGCGTTGATAGTTGCGCTCCGTGGAGATGCATGTGACATTTTGAACACCCTTTCCCCGGAAGAATTGGCGGAGTATGAACAGTTGGTAAAACGGTCAGAGTTGCGCTACGGAGAGGCTCATTTCACAGCCGTGTATCACATCTAACTGAAAACCCGTCAGCAGAAACCAACGGAACCCTACAAGAATTCGAGGCCGATATTGCGAAACTGTCTCGATTAGCCTATCCTAATACCACTACTGGCAAATTGCTCTAGATGCTGCCGACAAGGAAAAGGCACGATCGGCACGGACCTATGACAGTTTACAGTTATGCCTTTCGGTTTATGCAAGTTTGATGGAGAAAATCTTGAGTGATCAAATTGGAAAGACCTGCTTGGTATATTTGGAACACATCATAGTGAATGGAAGCACCTTTAATGAACATCTGCAGAATTTGCAAGCGGTATTCCAGCGGTTACATGAGGTCAATTTGAAACTCACTCCGAAAAAGTGCCACCTTTTCCGCGAAGAAGTTTCTTACTTGGGACATGTTATATCAGCTAAGGGCGTGGCCGTGAAAGAATGGCCAGTGTCTGAAAATGTCCACGACATAAGAAGCTTCTTGGGATTGTGCATATTATCGTCGCTATGTTTATGGATTCGCCAATATCGCCAAACCTTTGACACGTTTAACCGAAAGTGACCGCAAATTTCATTGGGATTCGGATTGTCAAACGGTATTTGAGACTTTGAAGCAGGCTTTAATTACAACCCCCGTACTGGTATATCCTCGGCCAAACGGAATGTTCATTTTGGACACCGACGCAATGTGGGAATGGGAGCCGTTCTTTCGCAGTTACAAGATGGCCAAGAGAAGGTAATCGGCTATTTTAGCAAGATCTTATGAAAAGCCGAAAGAAACTACTGTATCACCAGGCGAGAGATGCTGGCTGTAGTCAAAGGTGTAGAACATTTTTATAAATACCTATATAGACGAAAATTCACCCTACGTACCGATCATGCAGCTTTAAAGTGACTTTTGAATTTTAAGAATCCGGAGGGCCAGGTAGCTCGATTTATTACGAAGCTACAGGAATATTATTTTGACGTAGAGCACCGGCCCGGAACTGGACACAAGAATGCCGATGCACCTTCCAGAAGATCTTGTCAAACAGACTGCAAGCAGTATGATAGAATGGAAAAGAATGAAGAGGCAATTCGATGCGTCATGGTAATCGATGACGAGTGATTACCTGAAAATATAAAAAAAGAGAAGGAAAACGACCAACGTGGCAGCAAATTTCTTCCTGTACCTAAGTACTAACATCGTTATGGGCTCAGTGGGATGTAGGGTGGCTTCCTGAAGCGTGTTGAAGTCCAGATGGAGAGGAAAATAGGAAGCAACTGGTTATTCCTCGAAACAATGTTGGATAGGTGTTGCAGTATCTTCATGATGGATCATCTGGTGGCCATTTTGGAGTGAATAAGACGCTTGGGAATGTTTGAGAGCGATTTTATTGGATGAACTGTAACGAAGATGTCAAGAATTGGTTTAAGAAGTGTGTGCCACGAGTAATGGACCACAGATAATGCTAAGAGCGCCAATACATCAATGCAATGTCGATGGCCCCTTTGAACGGATCGCAATCGATGTGGCGGGTCCATTCGCAGAGTCCGGGACTATTTTACCATGTGGGTTGAAGCCTATGCCCTTCCGCACCAGGAATCGGAAACCATAGTTGAGGAGCTGGTGAAAGAGTTGATCAGTCCTTTTGGGGTGACCTTGGAGTTGCACTCATACCAAGGGAGGAATTTCGAATTGACTATATTCCGTGGAATATGCGAGGTCCTAGGAATAAAGAAAACTCGACTGCTCCACTCCATCCACAATCGGACGGCATGGTTGAGCGAATGAACCGGACCATGATTAAATATCTCTACAAGGTAGTGTCGGATCGCCAAAGGGACTGGGACCGCTATTTGCCTTTACTTTTAATGGCATATCGTTCATTTGTCCACCAAACGACTGGCCAAACATCTGCCAGTGTTTTTTTGGAAGGGAGACTACCTTGTGACCTCAAATTCGGCTATAAACCAGGAGATGATTTGGCTGGAGAAGATTATGTTACCAACCTCCGAAGAAAGCTTAGTGATATCCATGAGTCGGTTCGTCTGCATACTCAGATTGCTAGTGACAGGATTAAAGAAAACTACGATATCAAGGCTACAGCAGGTGGTTACCAAACTGGAGATTTTGTTTGGTTGTATAATCCTCGTCGTCGCCGTGGACTATCACCTAAGTTCCAACAGAATTGGGAAGGACCTTATGAGAAATTGAAGAGGATTAACGACGTGATCTACCGAATTAAGAAAACTCCAAATGGGAAGCCGAAGGTAGTCCATTTTAATCCCTTGGCTCCATTCGCTGGTGCAAATGAAGAGGAAGCGTAGGTCAGATTATTAAGAACTATTCCTTCCGAGCTCACATTCGAAGAGTTCATGAAGGAAGGCCCCCATGTTAACAGGAGATTTGGAGTGATGCAAGAAATCCGACGAGACCTCTTTGCTATATCTAAGGAATATATTCTCTGGCCCATCGCGTTTCAAAGGATCTCAGAATTAGCCGTGGTATCGCGTCCGAGTTCAAACGCAGATTTGGCGGTTTGGAACATCTTGAAGACCAAGTATAGAAGGGAAAAAGACTGTTGTGCCTTCCTGACAGACAACGCAATATCTATTACCTTGTAACTAAAGGAAGATGCTCTGATAAACCAACTTTTGGGATGCAGTTATGGAACTCCGCGGACATCTTCTGGAGAATAACCTACAAAAGGTGGCGATTCCGAAGTTTGGTTGTGGACTGTACAACCTAGATTGGATCGTACGAAACATGATCGAAGTCCTGTTCCGCCGTACTGGAATGGACATTTTGGTTTGCAGTATAAATCCGAATCGGACCAATCATGTTTGGGAAGAAACATCCTTAAGGAGGGGGCAGTGTATCGAGCACGAGTGTGTTTGTGTGCGATCGAGCAGACGTGTGCGTGACCCGCTTATCGATTCGCCGACTAGCCGCGGGCGCCTTTCTTCATATGCGCCGCATTTGTAAATGTATGTGTCGTACCTGCGTTCTGGGAATGCAGTTAAACAGTTCAAAGAAAAAGAGAATAGATATGAAATTTTAGTAGAAGAGATTGAATAAATATTTACATAGTCATCATCATAAGGTAGTCAGTCCTAAGGCTTGTTGGACACCTACCGCCAGTCTTTCCTATCCTCAGCTAATCTTCGCATTTTCCTAAAACTAGAACAACCCACATCCTTAAATATTTGGGAACAGTAATCTAATCTAGGTCTATCTCTACCCCTCTAAACTCCCGTTTCTGCTTCTAATAGGTCTCTGACTAGACCTTCATGTCTGAGGTGTCCTACTAACCTATCTCGCCTATGTCTTATTGACTTCCATAGAGTTCTCTGTTCTATTCTTTCATAGTGGTACAGGTCAGGTTTCTAGACGGCATATACTATTTTACTTACATTAGATAAGTGATTATTTTAAATAATAATAAGTTAATTTATATGTTGTTGATTATAGAGTTCCAACAAGTAATGCTTATAATCACTATAACGCCAAATACTTATAGATATTTTAATCCCTTAACTGTACTTACTTGCTTGGGTGGTCCTATGGCATCAAAAGAATATTAACCCAAACAGTTATTATAATCTGTTTTTAATACAAAAGAAGAAGTATACAAATAAATCATGCCAAAAGTACAGGGTTCTTTTATTTGATGTAAAACCCAACCGACGTTTCCCTTCTGTTATGACGTTTTTTTTTCAAGGTAATTTTTTTGTTAGTTATTACCTATCTTATAACGATATAAAAAACGAAACATTGGTTAGGTTTTACATCAAATAAAAATAATTTAACCCCATATTTTTGGTTTAACTTATTTGGATATTGTTCGATCAAGTGATAAAATAGTACTTATACAAAAGAAGTTTATTTAGTAATTTTCTTTTTAGGTTGACGGTGATACAGATGCTTCGGCAGTCCGAGAAGACTTTCTCAGCGTAATACAACAACATGTTGAGTATCTCAGTGAAATGGAAACTAATCAAACCAATGCTAATGACACAGCGTTAAATTCAAAAACTGACCAAATGAATAACAATGGAAATATACCGAATATTCATCGTAACCATATAACACAACTAAATAGTTCTAAGAACAGAAATTTAATACATATTAACGAAGAAAGATTATTCAAATTGCCTAATGATGTCGATAATGCAAAGAAACTTATAAATGGCCTAATAAGTACAGCAAAAGTTAAAGCAGTAACTGACGAGAATGAATCTGTTAACAGGCAAACGCAAGAAAATCACAATTCTTACGGCGAAATAAACCATATGTAGTCATGTAACCCACTTTGTTGGCCTTATTTATGAACTGTGATAAATTAATAAGTTAATGTATTAAAATGAATAGGAATATAATATATATCGTGCCTTGATCATGTTTTTAGTCAGTTTCGACAAATAATGAATACCTTTATAGGGCGACATACACGCTACATATACCTTGCGGTAGGAAAAACTGTAACCCTAGCGATTCTATTTACAAAATATATTTTTTTCTTGTTCATTACATCTCAATATACATGGTAATAAATTTTATAAATGGGGCATGGATGTTTTTATATTAGGCTTGTCTACATCGCGAAATCGGTGTATAGCAACAATACGATAGAAACCATTTTTATAAAACTGTTTCGTAATTATTAAATAAATTAAAAAGTGTAATTATATATAGAAGAATTTATATACCTCCCGAACGGAACACCCCAATGTATGAGAAAGAACTTTGGAGGGTGTAGACTATTAAGTATTTCACACAACTTCTATTTGCTCATCATCTTCCTTTTCCGATCATATCTTACTATAGACCAATTTCGCTATTTTGACTGCATACATGTGTATCCACAAATTATGTACTTATCTTGCAATAGTAATTATTCAACATTATGTATCTATTAAGTGCTGTGACTTTGTTGATCTTGCGCCTTTCCAATGTACTGTTAATACAAACCAAAAAAGCTATTCGGATATGGCACACCATTGACCATATTTACACACCTTACATTTAATTCTATTCCAATAACTTAATATGAGGGTAATTATGCACATGAGGGTAATCATATACAAACACTTAATTTAATGAAACAGGATTCTACGGAATCATGAACCAACATGGACATCAAAAGAGACTTGTATTTAATTCTAAGGAACTAATTTAAGAATAATGTTGATACATTTAGCAAAAAGAGACGCATTAAAAGACATTCGCTACGGAAACGTGTTTCGTCCACTTCTAATGTGGACATTATCAACGCGAGATTGTTCTATTGTTAATAAATAAAATATTAAGTTACAAATATTTCAGGATAGATAATAATTGAACTCAAACCAATAGCAACAACAAAATAATATATACCTATTATATTTTACGATAAAAAAGTATTGAAAAGAGTGGATATTTGCTTCATCATATTGCTATATATTTTTTGATTGATTAAGTGACAAAATATTTTCATAACTTTACAGATCGTAGGAAACATACTGTTAGTTGTTATTTGGTATGTGCATACATGTGTGTCGAATTAATAATTATTTTGTATTCAAACCCTTTTAATCTATCTCTGCTATATCAGAATAACATCTAACTTCTATTTCAGTCACCTTACCTTAATTAACAGTTCTTGAGAGCATAAGGATCTGGAGGCAGCATTTGCATAGTATAGTAACGTTATTGAGATAGGAAATGTGCGACCGTTCTGTTTAACGCGGCTTGATTGGCACTCCCTTCCCCAGTTGCATCTCTGTGTAGACACCTTTTTTACTTACAATTAGACGTAGATGCACGATCACTAAAACAAGTTTCGTTATTTAGGTTTATTTATAATTTATAAATGAAGTGTGGACTAATAGTAAAATTAAATTTTATCACATCGTACGGATGTAAACATAAACTTGGACATTTGTTATATCTATACGACTAAGATAAAATTTAATTTGATCTGTTAGACATTGAATTTTCACAAACAAGAATGTTACAGTTCTCATCATAAGCTCTGACGAAAACCCAAAAGTCAAGTAACGGAAACTAACAAAATAAAATGAATTGACTAAAATGTAGCACTTTCGTTATTTTAAATAAAGTATGTCTCATGAACTTTCATTTGCATACCCGCAGGTAGCTGTAGGACCGCGTTGGATAAAATTGGTATCATTTTGTAAGCTTCTTTAGAACGTAGTTCTTTTATAAAAATCGAAGAAACTACTTCGTTTCACTTAATTTATCAATAAAAATTTTCCCACACAAAAAGAAATGAAGCCTAAAGTACCCTACATTCTTAGCATATTTTTCAATACCCTCGATTCATCATTTTTTGACAAAAATACCTCATTTTCATGCCAAATTGACTGAACTGAACAGGAACATTAAAAAATTAAATGGGCGGTTGTGGTAAAATAGCACCAATTCGAAATAGGCAGATACCACTATCTTGCCCACAGACCAAAATAGGTGAACTACCCGTAACGAAAGCGAAATATTACCGATATACTTAATACAAAATTTTTACAAGTTAGTATCTCGGAAAGCTGTTATTAGGAATAGTATGGCTAGTAATTCAAGAAAGCTGCAAAGCTGCTTTGAAAGATGTTGTAGCTATTATATAATCGTCTTTAAATACATAAAATTTTACACGCATTTGATTGCTGGATACCTAGAATCTTCTAATTACAGATGAATTTTGTTTAAAAGTACAATGGATCCGCTAATATCTTAAAATAATGTTACTAAAGAGACAATTGTTTTGTCAAGGCTGACACTAAATAAGTACTTCTACAACATTATAACAAAGTAGTACCTAATGGTAATAGTTGTTATTATTGTTTGAATGTCCATTATTAATGTTGGCAATTTTTATTAATTTACTTAAACCTATTACCATTAGTAGAAATACCAATATACCATTAAAACAAAATTTGGGCTATTCACTACTAGGAGTGTCAATGGTGTATAATTACTGAAATATTTAAGCCGTTATAACTAAAAACAATAATTTCTTGTTAATAGTGTACTTATTTAATATTTAATGATTGTACATTTTAAACGTAAAGATGTATTTTTAAGGTACAATAACTGCAACGTTTTTTTTGTAACAGTACGTACGTAGTAGTTTTTTAGGAGACACGTTTCCGTTAACACCTTGAAAATTAAGTGTCTCCTATTAAAAATTAATTTTTTATTTCTCCGAATTTGTGAAATTACCGGTTTTACACATTATGCAAAAAAGTGCCTATCTTTAAAACTCGGCAGGAATTGGTAGACATGCGACCAAGACCACTATTCTTTTGATATTTAACTGTCTCGATAAAGATTATAGGGTTCTGATGAGTTATCTAAAGGTCTGTCAAGATATGAAACGGGCAAACAAATTTTCATTCTCAATCTAACTTTCCTTAGCAGAAAAGTAAACTTCTTTTGCTTTTAATTAATCAACTGATATTCAGTTTCGTTTGTTCGACTATAATTTACTTACGTTTATCTTGCAGTACTGGGCAAGAATAAAATGTGGTCACACATTTTATTTATTGCTTGATAAATGAGTACCGTAAAGGAAGCAACGTTTGATTCGATATTATATCATTGGCGACCTAATTTTATAGCTCAAGGAAAGTATAAAAAAAGTTAATTCTTGCAAGATTTACTATTTTGCAACACCACCACACTTCTTTCGAGTCTTGCAAGTTTAATTACCTCATTTCGCTTTTCTTTGTAAGTATTTAGGAAACTACTTTACAACTTTATCTAGTATACCTACAAATTTTGTAATGTTATTCTGCAGGTCAGAAAATTGGTTACTTTTAGAATATTGTTATGTAAATAAATAGTTAATGTTTAATACTTTTAATACTACATAAAAATGTGTCCTCAAGTTGTTTACTGCAGAATTATTAGATGTATTTTTACACTTTTGTAGTCCAGTAGTTCATAAATTTAATAAATAAAAGAAACCGTTTTGCTGTCATGTATTATTTAAGGTTCCTTCTTATAAAAATGATATTGACTCTTCGATCTAAATAACAATAGACGAATAAGTTATTTATAACATTTTCTTTATAACGTATGTAATTAAATAAAACTATTATTTGCAGTCGTTCAAATACATTTTAGTTTTCCTCACCTTTTGAACGATTTATGGAAAGAAACTTCAATCAATAAGGATATAACACCAAATGTCTAAGAAACATAAGTAGGTGCATCATGACGAAGATTTCAGAAGCTTATCGACTAAGATTTGAAAAATTAAGTACAGTAAAAACATCCTTGGAAATGTGCAACATCTAACAACACAATCCATAGATGTGTAAATACAAGATCACAATGATCACGTTTATCATGTATCTTCGATCATCATCGTCTATCATGTATTTATAGATATTGTAATGTTCGTGTGTTTAACAAATTAAATTTAAAGAAGAAAACTATTTATACACTAATTACTATTAAACTTAATAACACTATTAAATTACTACTAAACTTCGGTAATTATTCTATTTATTTACATTACTGTTACTATTCACTGTTCTATTTATTTCACTTCTATGACTGTCAATTTATCTCTTGATTCATTTCTGCAACGGTCAATTTATTTCTACTCCACTTCGGCGATCGTCTCTTCCTTTTTATACTCCCTTGCGTCCTTTCGGGAACGTTCTCTAGCCGTCCAGAGAAGTCTCGTTTTCTTTGAACGGTTTAATTGCTTTCCCGGAACACAGGTACGACACACACGTCTACAGATACGGCGCACATGAAGAAAAGCGCCCGCGGCTAGTCGGCGAATCGATAACCCGCTCACACACACGTATGCCCGATCGCACACAATTACGCTAGTGGTCGCTACACTGTCCCCTCCTTAAGGATGTTTCGTCCCGAAACATTTTTACTTTCCGTTTCGCAGGATCATGCCGGAATCTGCAATTCTTGCCTTCACGACATCCACTCCGGGAATAGAAGTAACAGTCTACGGTCTTCTCATGATTGGTCCGATTCGGGTTATTACTGCAAACCAAAATGTCTATTCCAGTACGGCGAAACAGGACTTCCATCATGTTCCGTACGATCCTCCAATCTAGGTTATCCAGTCCACAACCAAGCTTCGGAATCGCCAGCTTCTGGAGGTTATTCTCCAGAAGATGTCTGCGGAGATCTATTACTGCGTCCCAAAGGACTCTATAAGTGGGGTTATCAGAGCATCTTCCTTTAGTTACCAGGTCATAGATATTGCGTCGTCCGTCAGGCAAGCACAACAGTGTTTTTCCCTTCTGTACTTGGTCTTGAAGATGTTCCAAACCGCCAAATCTGCGTTTGAACCCGGACGCGATACCACGGCTTATTCTGAGAGATCCTTTGAAACGCAATGGGCTAGAGAATATTGGAGCCAGGCGATTAAAATGGACTACCTTCGGCTTCCCATTTGGAGTTTTCTTAATTCGGTAGATCACGTCGTAAATCCTCTTCACTATCTCATAGGATCCTTCCGAATTCTGTTGGAACTTAGGTAATAGTCCACGGCGACGACGAGGATTATACAACCAAACAAGATCTCCAGTTTGGTAACCACCTGCTGTAGCCTTGATGTCGTAGTTTTCTTTAATCCTGTCACTAGCAATCTGTGCATGCAGACGAACCGACTCGTGGATATCGTTAAGCTTTCTTCGGAAGTTGGATACATAATCTTCTCCAGCCAAGTCATCTCCTGGTTTACAGCTGAATTTGAGGTCACAAGGTAGTCGTAACTCCCTTCCAAAAAGGACACTGGCAGGTGTTTGGCCAGTCGTTTCGTGGACAGATGAGCGGTATGCCATTAGGAATAAAGGCAACTAGCGGTCCCAGTCCCTTTGGTGGTCAGACACTACCTTGGACAGATATTTAATCAAGGTCCGGTTCATTCGTTCAACCATGCCGTCCGATTGTGGATGGAGTGGAGTGGTTCGCGTTTTCTTTATTCCTAGGAGCTCGCATATTCCACGGAATTTAGCCGATTCGAAATTTCTCCCTTGGTGTGAGTGTAACTCCAAGGGCACCCCAAAACGACTGATCAACACTTTCACCAGCTCCTCAACTATGGTTTCCGACTCTTGGTTCGGAAGGGCATAGGCTTCAACCCACTTGGTAAAATAGTCCATAACGACCACGATGTACTTGTTACCTTTCTTGGACTCTGGAAATGGACCCGCCACATCAATTGCGATTCGTTCGAAGGGGCCACCGACATTGCATTGACGCATTGATGCCCTTGGCCTTTTCTGTGGTCCATTACTCGCGGCACAGGTGGTAAACTTCTTACACCAACTCTTGACATCTTCCTTACAGTTCACCCAATAAAATCGCTCTCGAACTTTCCCAAGCATCTTATTCACTCCAAAATGGCCACCAGATGATCCATCATGAAGATACTGCAACACCTCTCCAACCTTGTTTCGAGGAATAACCAGTTGCTTCCTATCTTCCTCTCCATCTGGACTTTCAACAACACGCTTCAGGATGCCATCCTCCAATACCATTGATTCCCATTGAGCCCATAACGATTTTAGTACTTGGGTACAGGAAGAAACTTGCTACCACGTTGGACGTTTTCCGTCTTTTCTCCATTCCATTATCTTCTTCAAGTCCGGGTCGTTTTCTTGGTCGTGTTTTATATTGTTAGGTAACCATTCGTCATCGATTACCGTGACGCGTCGAATTGCCTCTTCGTTCTTTTCCATTCGATCACACTGCTTGCAGTCTGCTTGACAAGATCTTCTGGAAAGTGCATCGGCATTCTTGTGTCCGTTTCCAGGCCGGTGCTCCACGTCAAAATCATATTTCTGTAGCTTCTCAATCCATCGAGCTACCTGGCCCTCCGGATTCTTGAAGTTCAGAAGCCACTTTAAAGCTGCACGATTGGTACGCGAAAGAACGGTTCCCATTCCCACATTGCTGGCGTCGGTGTCCAAAATGAACATTCCATTGGGCCGAGGATATACCAGTACGGGGGCTGTGATTAAAGCCTGCTTCAAAGTGTCAAATGCCGTTTGACAATCCGAATCCCAATGAAATTTGCGGTCACTTTCGGTTAAACATGTCAATGGTTTGGCGATATTGGCGAATCCATAAACATAGCGACGATAATAAGTGCACAATCCCAAGAAGCTTCTTATGTCGTGGACATTTTCAGGCACTGGCCATTCCTTCACGGCCTTTATCTTCTCTGGATCCACGGCCACGCCCTTAGCTGATATAACATGTCCCAAGTAAGAAACTTCCTCGCGGAAAAGGTGGCACTTTTTCGGGCTGAGCTTCAAATTGGCCTCGCGTAACCGCTGGAATACCGCTTGCAAATTCTGTAGATGTTCATTAAAGGTGCTTCCAATCACTATGATGTCATCCAGGTATACCAAGCAGGTCTTTCCAATTTGATCACTCAAGATTTTCTCCATCAACCTTTCGAACGTCGCCGGGGCATTGCATAAACCAAAAGGCATAACTGTAAACTGCCAAAGGCCCGTGCCGATCGAGAATGCGGTCTTTTCCTTGTCGGCAGCATCTAAAGCAACTTGCCAGTATCCGCTCTTCAAGTCGAGTGTGGAAAACATTTTCGAACCAGAAAGCATATCCAAGGTGTCATCAATCCGTGGTAGTGGATAACTATCTTTCTTAGTTACGTTGTTGAGCTGGCGGTAATCCACACAAAAGCGGGTTGTTCCATCCTTCTTCTTTACCAATACTACCGGTGATATCCATGGACTTGAGGATGGCTCAATTACGCCGGTCTCCTGCATTTCGTGGATTATTCGCTCTGCTTCTTCCTTTTTGGCCAAGGGCAATCGTCTAGGTCTTTGACGAATACGCTGCGCATTACAGGTATTGATCTTGTGTTTTACGATATTGGTCTTTACTAAATATCGGTAATTATTCTATTTATATACACTACTGTTACTATTCACTGTTCTATTTATTTTACTTCTACCACTTGATTTACTTCTGCAACGGTCAATTTATTTCTACTCTTCTTCGGCGATCGTCTCTTCCTTTTTATACTCCCTTGCCTCCTTTCGGGAACATTCTCCAGCCGTCCAGTGAAGTCTCGTTTTCTTTAAACGGTTTAATTGCTTTCCCGGGACACAGGTACGACACACACGTTTACAGATAGGGCGCACATGAAGAAAAGCACCCGCGGCTAGTCGGTGAATCGATAAGCCGCTCACACACACGTATGCCCGATCGCACACAATCACGCTCGTGGTCGCTACAATATTATTTTATGTTATCATCAATAGTTTTCGTAGCCCACTCGATATAAGAAATTTTTTAGGTAATTCTTTTACACCTTGGGTTACATTGTTGGAGTTTAGTAAGGATCCCTCATTTTTTTAAAAATATAAAATAACCTGTGTCACCCGGTGATAGTGTAGCTTCCGAACGGTGAAGAATTTTTTAAATCGGTCCAGTAGTTTCATTCAGTTCATAGAATTATTTTGGACAGCTACTTTTGTTTAATATGTTTCGTACTTTTTTTTAGGTTTTTTGGTCTAAGCTAGATTTGATAAGATTACTGCTCTATCAGTAAGTGCAGTAATAACACTTTTTTATATTTACTTGATGCATGTGAATCAAAATTTATTTTTATTCTTCTTAATCTGCTATTTTCCTCTTCCACAAGATTTCTCTCATCCTTTTCGGGTTATCTATTACTTCCAGTTGGGTTTTCCAATTTTTTATAGAATTTCCTGTTTCTCTACATCGCTCAAAAATGTGTTCAAGCATCTCTAGCTCCTTTTTACGTAATCTGCATAATTTCTTCTTCATTTCAATACATTGACGCTCTATTTTCACTTCCCAATCTAAATCGTGCAGTTAATTGTAGCTCGTTTTTCCCTTTACTCCTTCATCATCTTTCAAATAATGAGATTTTTCTTCTCCTTCTTTCCATAATATCTTGTACTCATGAGCGAATTTCAGGTTTCTCATTTTCGTTTATATTGCTTACAATCGGTCTAAATGGTATGATTTGTTTGTGTAATTTGGAAAGCCAGTAAATATAAGGTGCAAGACCATTGGTGCATGATAGTTTGTATTTAAGATCTTTGTTGATAAAGTTATTTTTCAGCCAATTGTTTATTATTTTGTTAGATGATTTTTCTTTTATATAGGGATGTTTAATTTAGTAGATTTACCATCTTTTGGTGGTATTCAGATTTTAACATAGGTAATGACCATTTTATTGCATTTGTCTACTGTTAGTATACATAAATCTTTTGTATTGTTTTATTTTATTTCTAATTAAGTTTTTATCTTCTTGCTTTAGTGATTCAAGCCAGCTTCGATGTTGGTAATAATTTGTTCTATTGGTGTAATATTTTTTTGATATTTGTTAAGTTTTCAATCCATTTCGTTAATCGTAAGGATTTTGTGAATTTTTTTTTGTTTTTGAAGTGAAACTTCTTTTGGACTCGATGTGATCTCAAGGTCATGAAACGACACGTTTTGCAATGTTTTGTCTCGCGACGCGATAGGCTATGGAAATAAAAAGGCGCGCATGCGCATATCGGTATTACAGTCAGCTCTTAGAGACCGGCATCTCATATATTATTGTATATTGTATATTCACTATACTATAGTCGTAAATTAATTTTTTGGTTAGATCTGTGCAGTTATATTACAGTAAGTGTATTACACTAAATGTTTATTTAAGAGTGAGTATTATTATGTATTAACTCTAGTTCCTTGTAGTTATTGATAGTTTACGGTTTCTAGAATGCGGTCTTTTCCTTGTCGGCAGCATCTAAAGCAACTTGCCAGTATCCGCTCTTCAAGTCGAGTGTGGAAAACATTTTCGAACCAGAAAGCATATCCAAGGTGTCATCAATCCGTGGTAGTGGATAACTGTCTTTCTTAGTTACGTTGTTGAGCTGTCGGTAATCCACACAAAAACGGGTTNGACGCGATAGGCTATGGAAATAAAAAGGCGCGCATGCGCATATCGGTATTACAGTCAGCTCTTAGAGACCGGCATCTCATATATTATTGTATATTGTATATTCACTATACTATAGTCGTAAATTAATTTTTTGGTTAGATCTGTGCAGTTATATTACAGTAAGTGTATTACACTAAATGTTTATTTAAGAGTGAGTATTATTATGTATTAACTCTAGTTCCTTGTAGTTATTGATAGTTTACGGTTTCTTAAGCAGAAGGAAAAGTAAACGGAAGCGAAAAAAGTTTGACCATTTTTTTGTTTTTGAATTACAATTAAAAACTTAATAATAATCAAGATTACAGAACATATTAAATACGTTTTTTCACTAGGTCTAAAATTTTCAACCGAAGAAAAAAATTATTACCCAATATAATCAATTATTACCAACATCGAAGCCAATATTGAATCACTAAACGAAGAAGATAAAAACTTAATTAGAAATAAAATAAAACAATATAAAAGATTCATGTACACTAACAGCAGACAAATGCAATAAAACGGTCAATATGTTGAAATCTGAATACCACAAAAAAATGCTAAATCTAGTAAATGAAATCCATGTATAGAAAACTACAGATCCAAAATAACATAAACAAACTAATAAACAACTGGCCTAAAAATAACATTATCAACAAAGATCTTAAATACAAACTATCATGTACCAATATGTTTTTACCGTCGTAGTGTTTTATCACTTATCTCGAACGGTTGTACTGGCGTACCACATTTAATGATTTCATTGTTCGAAGGACCAATAAGAACTCGTGTACCTTTTACCTTTTATTATTATTTACACTATTCTTATACTAACAGTTGAAAGGATAATGCTTATCCAGCGAGTTTATATGAAAACTCTTTTATAAAAATATATTGCGATTATGAAATGGATATCTATCCAGCGAGTCTATAAGAGAACTAAGTTATTGACTGCCCAAAATGTACATTTATGTTGAAAATTCTATTAAACTTGTTTTTAGCCTGATGGGCAGATACAATACAAAGTAAATGGTTCAAGGATTCAAGCAGGTATATTAATAAAATGTACAGTATATTTCCAATAACAACCAATTTGGAAATTTCAGTATTGACCGTACGTGACATATCACAAAAGAATGCCTTTACCAAACTTTATGGTAGGCTATGATAATGCCGGACCAGGTCAAATTAAAGTTTACGTACTAACAGATACCCAAATATTACAAACTAGAAAGAAATAACATTTATACTATATATACAATATCGAGAATTAACTACACAATAAAAAGGTCTTGGTACCGACGGCCCCCTTGAAAGAAACACTTTCAAAACGGAATAATAGGTCAATCTGTTTTCACTGGCAAAACACTTAATTTGGTAACTGCGCGCTTAAAAATGCCCTTTGATGTTTTTATAGATACTACCCTAACGACACCGTCACTTCCAGTGTGAAGTTCAGTGACTCGGCCGAGGTTCCATGATGTGGGTGGTAAATTGTCGTCGCGCACTACAACTAAATCTTCAATTTGAAGATGGTTTTAGCACCCTGCTTCCATTTTGACCGCACTTGAAGGTTGTTCACATACTCTCTACTCCAACGTTTCCAAAAATGTTGAACCATTTTTTGTATGTGTTGCCTGCTGTCTGGAATGTCTAGTACATCCACCTCCGGGATCGATGTTAGCTTCCTTCCAATTAAAAAATGCGATGGGGTTAAGGGATCAAGCTCGTCAGGATCGGATGATAAAGGAATTAAAGGTCGAGAATTAACAGTTGATTCAATTTGTACAAGAAGAGTATAAAAGTCTTCAAAATCTAAATGTGTATTGGCTGCTACTCTTTTTAAATGACCTTTGACTGATTTAACACCAGCTTCCCACAGTCCGCCAAAGTGTGGAGAACCAGGTGGAATAAAATGCCAAGTTATTTGATTCTGACTTAAGAAATTGTTTAGTACATTTTGACTTGTTTTATTTTTGAGAAAATGATGTAATTCCAATAACTCAGATTGAGCGCCTTTGAATGTAGTGCCGTTGTCTGAATATATATTGCAAGGACGCCCTCTGCGGGCAATGAACCTTCGTAATACTGCAATAAATGATTCCGATTTTAAACTCGTAACTAAGTCTAAGTGAATTGCTTTAGTTGTAAAACATACAAAAAGGCATTAATAGGCCTTTTGTAATTTAGCTCCTCTACCCTTTCTGGATTTTATAGAAACTGGGCCTGCGTAATCTACACCACATTTATAAAACGGTGGCGAAGGATTTACTCATTCCTTTGGTAGATTGCTCATAATATATGGAACGGGTTTATTAGATTTACAACGAAAACATTTGATACATTCAAATACTGTTCTTTTTGCTAAGGCTTTCCCAGATATTGGCCAAAATCGATCACGCACAGATGACAATAACAGTGACGGACCGCAGTGTAACATTCTAATATGTTCTTTTCTAAATATTAACTTGGTTAACGTGTGTGTTGGAGGTAAAATAATCGGATGTTTCTTTTGATAATTAAAATTAGAGTCTTGAATTCTACCACCAACTCGTATGAGACCATTGCTGTCTAAAAAGGGGTTCAATTGAAGTAGGGAACTCTTATGTGAGAGT
This sequence comes from Agrilus planipennis, assembly GCF_000699045.2. Lineage (NCBI taxonomy): Eukaryota > Metazoa > Arthropoda > Insecta > Coleoptera > Buprestidae > Agrilus > Agrilus planipennis. Next base: position 1,314,910 of record NW_020438933.1, read on the forward strand.
GATTTACTGTGCTCTAAATCATGTACTTCACGAGCATAAACCGATTGCTGTGCAATTTTAATTAAAACATTAAGACTGTTATCGAGCTCTATGGTCGATAAACTTCCAAATTTCTTACATTCTGATGCAATTTTTAAATTATTTGTGAATCGTAAGCAATACGCTACTACACGTTGTAATTTAGTAAGCGATGAATACTTATTAAAGATATCTAAGTCTACTGTTTCGGTCGCAATGTTCACGACGTTACGAACTTCTAAATGGATTTCGTTATTCTTAAATGGTTCCGGCCATTCTGACTCTGATTTAGCGAGCCAATGTGGCCCGTGCCACCAAATTTCTGAATTTTTTAATTTAGCTAATTCAATTCCTCGAGAAACGAGGTCTGCAGGATTGTCGCGAGTTTTAACATGCCTCCAGCTATTTGTATTGGTCAAGTGTTGTATTTCCGTTACTCAATTAGATACAAAGGTTTTCCATCTATTTGGAAGTGCATTTATCCAATTTAAAACAATTGTGGAGTCACACCAAAACATTAACCGAGTTAATGTAACATTCATTGTCTTCGTTACCTTGTCAGCAAGTTGAGCCAAAAGGACTGCCCCACAGAGTTCTAAGCGCGGCAATGTTATTGTTTTTAAGGGTACAACGCGCGACTTTGAACAAAGTAATGAAACTTGACCAATTTGATTATTTCCAACGCTTCTGATATAAATACATGCACCATATGCCTTTTCTGATGCATCACAAAAACCATGGAGCTCTATTGTTCTGGGATTATTGCATATTACATGTCTTGGAATATTTATGGATGTTAAAGAAGTTAGTTGCTTTAGATATTGTAACCAATCAGTGTGCAAATCAAAGGGAACTGATTCGTCCCATGTTAACTTACATTGCCATAATCTTTGCATAATAAGCTTCGCGGTAATAATTATTGGTGATAACAAACCTAATGAATCGTAAATTTGAGCAATCTTCGAAAGTATTGTTCGTTTCGTGACATGTTTTTGATTATCAAAATTAAAAAAGGTATACTGAAAGATGTCTGCTTGTGGATCCCATGCTATGCCTAAACATTTGGTTTCACTAGTTTCAGTAATATTTACGATTTTCTGATTTAACTGGTTGTTAACATTAATTTTGTCTAAAATAGTTTTATCGTTGGAGGTCCACTTATGTAAATGAAAAGATGCTGAGTTTAATATTTTAACAATCTGCTGTTGAACTTTAATTGCTTGCTCTTTGCAGTCGAGTCCCGTCAAAAGATCGTCAACATAAAAATCTTGTTCAATTATTTGTGAATCAAGAGGAAAGATTTTACGATATTCTACGGCAAGTTGTTTAAGACACCTAATAGCGAGAAAGGGTGCAGATGCCGTACCGTAGGTTACCGTGTTTAAACGATAACACTGAACTGGTTGGTTAGGATCCTCACGCCAAAAAATTAGTTGTAAATTTCGCTCACCTTCGTCTACCAAAATTTGGCGATACATCTTTGCAATATCCGCAGTTAAAACAAATATATGTTGTCGAAAACGTAGCAAAATTGAAATTAGATCTGATTGTATAGTGGGCCCTACAGCTTGAATATCGTTTAACGAGATGTTATTGCTTCCCTGGGCGTCAAACACAACGCGTAACTTGGTCGTTGAACTACTTTGCTTGAAAACTGCATGGTGTGGTATATAATAATTAATTTCGTTTACTTTGCGATCGTTATGATATTTTGACATGTGCCCTAAACCTTCATACTCGGACATAAATTCACTATAATCAATTTTTAGTTGAGGATCTTTACTCAGCTTGCGCTCTAGCGAATAAAAACGTTTTAGAGCCTGTTCTCTAGAATCTCCTAATGTAGATACATCGAGTTTAAATGGAATTTTAACAATAAAACGTCCCGTCTGATCACGAATGGTATTAGAAACAAAATGGTTTTCGCAAAACTGTTCTTCATTTGAATAATTTTGAGGATCTTTGCAATTTACATTTTCTATTTCCCAAAATTTTTCTAGCTTGTCATCAAGCATTTCATTAGTAACTGACGCCAAGCATTTTATAGATTTATTAATGCTACATAAATTATGAGTTTGTTCTTCAAATGTACTTCCTAAGATCCACCCTAGCTTTGTTTTTTGTAACACAGGCATTCTTTTACCTAATCGGTGTTGGCCAACACAAAGAAGCTCCCAAAAGATACCAGCACCTAGTAAAACGTCGATTTAATTTGACTTATTGCAATGAGTATCGGCTAAACGGATATGTTCCGGTATCTTAAAAGAGGACAAATCGAATGTTTTATTTGGCAGTGAATCTGTAATTTGAGGTAAAACAAGACACGGAATTTTAGTAGCAAATTCGTTTACGCAAGATTTAAATGTAATTTCAGTTTTATAATTGACATTAGACATATTTTGGCTGATTCCGCAAATAAATTAAATTTTGATTTGTTTAAGCCTAAACGATTGCAAAGATCTTCTGTTATGAAATTTGATTGGGACCCTGGGTCTAATAAAGCTCTTGCATTATGAGCTTTTCCATTTATGTCATATACCAATATATTAGCTGTAGATAATAATGTTTGTACGTTATTGCTGTTTAATGAATGATTCGCGTATGCTACCTGTGGTGGTTCTACCTGCCAGAACCAGCTTCTGGAAATCATTATTGTAGTATATCGTTGTTAGCGCGCACGCTGTACGAGTGAGTGTGTACTAAAACCAATCCTAGCTATTTTAGTCGTGTAATGTCCTCTACAGATAGACAATATACTATTATCAATTAATTAGTAATATTTTATTTCACAACCCAATAATAAGAAATCCCAGTATATTACAATTTGGCGACGAGGATTAACNGGCAATCTTTTATATAATGTGAACCTTTACAAAAAGAGCAACAGTTTGTGTGAACATTAACATATGTATTTGAATGAGGTTTGTGCGTTTTAATTTGTAATGAATTTTGTTGTGTATTTACCTCGATTGAACCTAATAAATGGCATTTTTTCTCTAAAAAATCTAAAAGTTCCTTAAGTGTAGGGAAGTCGCCTTGTGGTTTGAATGTTTCCCATACATAACGAATGGTGTGGCTAAACTTCGCACTAATTACGTATATTAATAATGTATCAGCGGAAGGTTGATCATAGTTTTTTAGAGATTGAGTAATTTTGATAATATTATCGAGAAATCTTTGTACGTTTATATGAGAATCCTTTTTGATGGGTTCCAAATTGAACAGTGATTTGATATTGTTTTGGATAATGAGCTTTTTATTTTCAAATCGTTTCTTTAAAATATCCCAAGCGATGGTGTAATTTTCAGACGAAACCTTGGGCTTGGGATGCATCACCTTTTAAACATGACACAAGATAATAAAATTTCTGTATGTTATTAAGAGCAGCATTCTCGTGTATCAAGGAATTGAAAGAGTCATGAAATTCGACCCACTGTTCGAAATCACCCGAAAATGTTGGTAAAGAGACACTGGGTAATTGAACTAAACTACTGTTTGACACTGACTGTGATTCTGTTTGATTTTTACTTTCCAAAGTGGATGTAGGTGCAATTTCACTTAAAAAGTTAGTGACATCAGCTACTATCTCATAATAAGATTCTGCAAAGGTTTCAAACTCCTCATTATGTTTTTCATCATCTGATAGATTAATAATTTTACTATGAATACTTTCAAATTCCTGCAAAGAAGGTTCAAAGTCCGCAAGACGGTTTCTCAGGCTAGTTATCTGAGCAGCCTTAATATTGCTAATATTTGTTAGTTCACTAAGTTTGTTTTCAAGACGCGTAAGGCGTGCCTTTATGAGACCCCGTTGATTAACTAAGACTTTTAACTCTGCCATGACAAATTGATCAAGGAAACAAATAGGAAATAAAAAGGAATAATAATGGAATCGCACTTACTGAAAATTAATTGGAAGAGTTGATTGCTGCGGAATGAAGCGGCTACTTGTAGATAATTCCTGGTAAGACACGATGCTGTAGACTGCGTAAAATCCTTGGTGATAGGTTTTTTAGCGATGTGGAACTAGTATCACTGCGGAAATCACATCCGGCTCGAAGGACCAATGTTTTTACCGTCGTAGTGTTTTATCACTTATCTCGAACGGTTGCACTGACGTACCAGATTTAATGATTTTATTGTTCGAAGGACCAATAAGAACCCGTGTACCTTTTACCTTTTATTATTATTTACACTATTCTTATACTAACAATTGAAAGGATAATGCTTATCCAGCGAGTTTATATGAAAACTCTTTTATAAAAATGTATTGCGATTATGAAATGGATATCTATCCAGCGAGTCTATAAGAGAACTAAGTTATTGACTGCCCAAAATGTACATTTATGTTGAAAATTCTATCAAACTTGTTTTTAGCTTGATGGGCAGATACAATACAAAGTAAATGGTTCAAGGATTCAAGCAGGTATACTAACAAAATGTACAGCATATTTCCAATAACAACCCATTTGGAAATTTCAGTATTGACCCTACTTGACATATCACAAAAGAATGCCTTTACCAAACTTTATGGTAGGGTATGATAATGCTGGACCAGGTCAAATTAAAGTTTACGTACTAACAGATACCCAAATATTACAAACTAGAAAGAAATAACATTTATACTATATATACCATATTGAAAATTAACTACACAATAAAAAGGTCTTTGGTACCGAACACGGTCTTCCTAAACTACACAAACAAAACATGCCACACCGATTGTAAGCAATATTAACGCACCAACATATTATTTATCAAAATGTTTACTAATCATCATTTCAAATATCTTGCAATTCTGAGTTTCATATTAGGGACTCCTGGGAATTTTGTAAATTTATAAAAACAAACAATTCCAAAAAAGCACATTTGTATTTCCTTAGATGTAGTATTTTTATATACTAACATTCCTATAAATCTTGCAATAGAGTGTATAAAACAAAATTGGGGTGAAACCCCCATACCACAAACAATTAATAATTGAAGGATTTTCACCAACGGCTCAAGCACTCCGTCAGGCAATTAATAAAATTAAAGGATATTCGCTAACGTCTCAAGTACTCCGTAATAGCGTTAATTAATGAGAATTACACGGCTCAGGTACTTGGATTCTAATCTCTTTAATGAATGAATTTAGCAATTTTGATATAATTTAGGTGAACGTGGAAATGCCCTGTGAGTAAGCTCACTGATAATTGTTGATTATTTTCACAACTATAACAATTTAGCACAATTCAGTCCTTTCTTTTTAAAAGCACATGCACGAAACACCACACACACACTAAAAATGATTAGATCTTAACTGAGCTTACTGGCTTCAAGCGTTAGTTTACAAAATATATGCCCGCAGGTACTATTCCCTGACTTGTCCCACGCGTTTCATTTTCAACTGCTCTTAACTTAATGCGTCTGGGTCGCCGTGTAATAGCGGGCCAATAAATTAGTCTAAGCATAGCCGTTTCTAATACAAGCCATGCTGAGAAATTTGGCAACAGCGCATTGCTTCGATATGAGAGTCCTATTCTGCTAGTCTTAGTTGTTATTACTACACGTCGTTACACATGATTTTTAGACACCCATTACGATAAAAATGAATTAAATTATTAAATAACTAACATTTGTTCATCACTGATAGTATGTGACGTTATTTAAAATACACTTCAACATGTGGGTATAAAGAACAAAATAGAAAAGGCAATAGATTACTTAAACATTGATAGGTACCTATATGAATTTCATCTCGATAATTATAATTTTATTAATGCAAATTTCCACACCACCACTAAGGTATTGCCAAGGCACGTTACCTTTTTTTTGGAGTTCGCCAATAGCCCTGCCATCCCATTAGAAAAATTTAATTACAAATTGAACTTTTCTAATTTACGGATTTTTGCTGTCTGATAGTTAGCTGAATTTGAATTGGAGTGGCGGGACTCTTGCTTTCTATAATTTTAACGTAATCATTAAGCAAAACATTAGCAAAAGAAGATAAAATTTGGAAGAATATATCTTTATAATGTTTTCAACAACTACATATTTTTGAAAATAGTTAATTTTCCTAAAATTGGTTTTTGGTGTTCAGCCCGTAAACATTGTGTCTGCAGATTTTCGTTATTACTTATTCCTTCAAGAATGGCATAAATGTAAAAAAAAAAAACTATACTAATATTATCAGTAGGAACAGAAAGTTCTCCCCTTTGTAAATAATCAAAATAAATATCTCCAACGCAAGAGCTTTTATTGTTTATTATGAGCGAAACACAATTGTTGCAAGTTATCTTTTTACGAGCAGAATGAACTGCATATCAAGAAATGCAAATTTTTAAGGTGTCATCTAAATCACAATTCATTAAGAAATCGGAATTTAAAATTTCAATAAACTGACTTATGTTTAAGGGAGACTTTTCAACAATTTAAATTTCTGTTTCATCATTCTGTGGTAATTTAGGATACGTTAAAAGCACACTCAAAACATTACCGGCAGTCGATACTTTTTTTTACTGTTTTTATAATGTCACTGTCGTTAGAGTGATGTATGTAAACTGCAGAATAATTTCATCGAGTTCAATCTTTGCGACTTTCACTTATGCATTTTTTTCGCATTTCATCATTTTTTTGGGAATAAAAATAAAAACATACTTGTACTTACATTTTAAAGATGATTTATAATTTGAATTGCAACTGGGAACACAACGACGAGTCATTTTCTTAAGAAATAAACCAGAAAATTTACAACTAAAACACGCAATCTGACCTAAAACATTTTCACTTCTTAGAAAATACTACAAATGGCGCAGTAAACGCCATCTGTAGCACGATGCTACATTTTAGGATTACGTATGCTCCAACAAGGTCCACTTGTGTGGATATCTACTTGCTGAAAACGAATCC
>NW_020438933.1:1321852-1330313 GCF_000699045.2 Agrilus planipennis
ATATCCACACAAGTGGACCTTGTTGGAGCATACGTAATCCTAAAATGTAGCATCGTGCTACAGATGGCGTTTACTGCGCCATTTGTAGTATTTTCTAAAACGCACTGTTAAGACAGCAGGTAAAATTGGCCTGTGTTCTGTCGGAGCTGCCTGCGACGCGCTGATGAGATCCAAAAAGATCGAAATCGCGAACCGCGTCTGGCAGTTTCGACTGAATACAGACCACTTCGAATTATTTTATTTTCACTTCTTTCACTTAATAGTTAATATTACTTTCTGCAATTAAAAACTGTATCCAAAGGTACGTATTAATCACTAAAACAGTAGTAAGTCCGTTGGCACGAAGCTGGAGATTTCTGAAGTGTAGACTTTAGAATAATACGTACAGGATCGGTGGAAGGTAATTCCGGGGTAGGAATTGTAATGCGTAGGAAAGTAGGGCAGAGTGTAGAAAGTTATTTACAAAAAAGCGATGGGATAGTTATAGTTAAATTAAACTCGAAGCCGGTAAAAACACTATTAGTGCAGGTGTAGGTACATGCCTAAATCATCTTACAGTGATGAAGACGTAGAAGAGGTTTATGCAGATATAGAAGACGTATTAAGTTTAGTGAAAGGGTAGGAAAACCTAATAGTTGTAGGAAACTTCAACACAATAATAGACGAAGGTAAAGTGGGTGCAACAGCAGTTTCTTTTGGACTAGGCAATAGAAATGATATAGGGAAGATAGGCTGATAGAATTTTGCGATAATTATAAGTTAACCGTCGCGAATACTTTATTCAATCATCATGTTAGGAAGCGCTATACGTGGGAGATGCCGGGTGATTTAGGTAGAGATCAGTTAGATTACATACTTGTTAGGTAAAGATTTAAAAATCAAGTGAAGGACTGTAGGAGTTATCCAGGAGCAGATATAGATAGCGGTCATAACTTAGTAATTATGAAGACTAATCTTAAATTGAAAATTTTGAAAAAGAAGGAAGGTAGGAGACGTCTTGACTTAGAAAAGCTAAAATGTAACGAAACGCGTGATAGGCTAAGTAAAAGGACAGACGAAATACTAAAGGCGGCGGGAGAAACGGATAACAGGGACATAGAGACAAAATGGAACTGTATTAAAACGTGCCTAAAGTCAGCAGCTACAGATATACTAGGTCTTAAACAAAATGCAAGTAGGAAACCCTGGATAACAAAGGAGATTTTAGGATTAATAGAAGAAAGGCGGAAATACAAAAACAGGACAGATGATGAAGGGCAAAAAAGATATAAGGCTATAAAGTGGGAGATAATTAGAGAGTGTAGCACAGCTAAGGAACAGTGGGTTAATGTGTAAAGAAGTAGAAGAAAAGTTTGAAGTAGGTAAAACCGATGAGGCTTATAACATAATTAAAAGGAATTTTAGAGATGTAGGGTATAGTAGACAGTAATAATATAAGAAACGAGGCAGGGGTCATTTTGATAGAAAATGAGGAAAAGACAGATAGGAGGAAAGAATTTTTTTAGAGAACCTATACGCAGGTCCTGAGTCAGGAGATATATTAGAAAAGCAAGGCAGTGTGGAGATAGATGAGCTAGGTTATCACATAATGAGAGAAGAGTTCGATGTAGCATTAAAAAAATTAAAGTGTAATAAGGCGCCACGTATAGATGGGATACAGGGGGAAATTCTAAAACATGCAGGATAAGAGTTTAGAGATAGTATGTTTAGGCTGGTTAGTTACATTTACGAGACGGGGAAAGTTCCAGAGAATTATAAACGAAACGTGGTAGTACTCATACCTAAAAAGAGAGGCGCGGATAGGTGCGAGACATTTAGAACAATTAGCTTAACTTCCCATGCGTCAAAAATATTAACTAGAATTGTACAAAGGAGCATGGAGAAAATGGCGGAAGAACTATTAGGGGAAGATCACTTTGGATTTAGAAGAAATAGAGAAACGCGGGAGGCCATTCTATCTTTACGGGTAACAATAGAAGAATATTTAGAAAAAGCTTTTGACAATGTTAAGTGGGACAAGATGTTAAATATACTTAAAAATGTAGGGATGAGTTACAAAGATGGAAGAGTGATACTTAGTTTGTATAAAGAGCAACAAGCAGTTAATAGAGATGGGGCTACCAAGTTAATATAAAGTAAATATTAGGAAGGGAGTTAGACAGGGATGCACACTGTCAGCGCTACTTCTTAATCTATACATCGAAGACCCGATCAACATCATTAAAGGCATAACAACTGTGGGGATAGGTATACAGGGGCAGAAGATTAGTATGCCTAGATTTGCAAACGATATAGCAGTATTAGCATATAGCAAGGAGGAGTTAGAGATAGTTTTAAATAAAATGGAAGCGGTATTGACAAAACATGAAAATAAATAAAAATAAAACAAAACTACTGGTATGCAAGGGAAGGAGCGAATATAAAGGTAGGAGACGAAAAATTATAAGAAGTGGCCGATTTTAGGTATCTAGAAAGCCAGATAAGTCAGGTCGGAAGGAGTAGTATGTTAAATCAATAAATACTAAGGTTACATTCAGTTGCTCTGCCAACTCATTTCTCATAATTCCTACTGCATGCAACAACAGTCCTCCTGGACTTCAGTCGACTACACTATTGATTTAAGCTAGTAAGTCTCCTTCGTTTTTACATATCCTATATTTATTGCAAATTTGAACTACCACTATGAATCCCACGGAAGAAGGGGCAGGTCAAAATCCATCAAAAAATTAAGTTACTGCACGCGGCAGAATGCTTGAATGTTGATTGTAGGCTTTCACAACCGACGTCGAATATAGATGAATTGTTGTCCGGGCTGATGAGCCGTGGCCTGTTCATCAAGGACTGTGGTAGACATTATCAAGGGCGACGTCGATGCGAAACGATAACAAGTTTGTTTAGTTTTTCCTAGAGGAGGGGAAATCTTTGAAAGATACCCCCTGAATGGGGGTAGTGTCGGGTTCGCCGAAGCGCCCACCGAGTAAAACCCCTTCTCGAGTAGGGAGACCACCCGGAGGTTATACATTCTAGGAAAGGTTCAATGGGAAGAGATTGGGAGCGGGAAGGGAAATGTGGTAGGTAGGAAGCATTGGACGGAAAGGGGAAAGAAATTGGTATCGGTGGCCCACCTTTAACGAATTGGGTGGGCACTCGCACTAAAAAAACGAAACTAATAATGAATGAAAGGAAAGCAGCTCAGAGTAGAAGGTAGCAATGCCTTCTGAAACGGTCGTTTGGTTTAGAGGCGAAGTTAGAAAGTGTCGAGATTGACGGGTTTGAGTGACCTGACAGTAAGGCGCGGAGATTATCCGAGAACCTAACTGCAGCTTCGGGGAGTAAAGGTAGACCAGCTTCTTTCAGAATTTGGGTGTTTCTGATGAACCAGGGGTAGATGAGTGCAGAACGAAGAATCCGTATGTAAGTGCCTTGAAGAATTTGTAGGCAGTGGGAATCGGCACATCCCCAGATTGGGATGGCGTAGGAGCAAATGTTTCAGATAGTTACGTTGAACACACGAATTTTTGTTTGATGGGAGATGGAGTTGTTTTGGAAAAATGAGCTGAGGGAGATAAAGGTGACAAGGCACGAGTGGCAAAGATGTGTTTTAGTCGAAGACAACGCTGTAGTATGTAACGGAGTTGCTCCATCTGATGAGGTGGTTGCTAACGGTGATGGTGGGAGATTTTCGGGTCCTACGGGAGAAGAAAATTGTTTCCGACTTGACCTCGTTAATGGGGAGTTTCTATCTTCAGTACCAATTTAGTAGCAGGGGCAGTAACTTCTGAATTTTTGCGGAGCACTGGAGAATGGTTTGAGCAGATTTTATGATGAGGGCGATGTCATCGGCGTAGAGAGCTGTGCTGATCGAGAGATGAGATGACATGTCTAGGTTAAACAGATGAGGTGATAAGCTTTGCTTTATCCCCAAACAAACCGGAGGGACACGGAGGGTTCTGTCAGAAAGGAAAGTGAAAGCGATAAGTTTGGAGATGAGACCTTCGGAGAGACTCGATCGAAGGCTTGTTGGATGTCGAGCAGAAGCATGGAAGCTTGTTTAGGTTATCAGAAATGGTTATCGGAAACGGTTAAAAAGGTTATCGGAAACCGTGTTGAAAGTCGCTCAATGTGGTCGAGTGGAGTCGCATGATAGCGTTTGCAGTGTTGCAGAGAGCGGTTATGTGTTTTGATGACAAAACATTTAGAACGCCGTTGGGAATTCCGTCCGCGCCAGGGGTTTTCTCATTTTCAGAGGTGAGGAATATTTCACGACGTGTGTCGGAAACAGTTGAGACGAAGTTTTGGGAGGTTTGCTTTTTTTCGCTCGTGACAGTCGGCAAGGTCAACAGAGATGGAAAGTGGAGAGCACTGCAGACAGAGAGAGAGTCTGCAAAGATTTCAACTTTTTTCTCTCTGAAGTGAATACGAAACCGTTTTGTTTTACCGGCGGGAGGTGTGGAGCTCTGTTTCGAAGAGAGCCAACCACTTTCTAAGTGCTTATGAGATGTTTCAGCATGAACGATGTTATTGTCGAAGGTAGAGCTGCGAAATTCGGCTAGGCGAGTTTTAAGTTCTCGCTGGAGGGCGTTTAGCTTGCGCGATGTACGGGATCACGCTGTTTTTGTCACAGACGGCGGGTTTTGTTTTTCCACTAGACAATGGTAAGTATGTCTACGGGGAGGGATTTCTCTGGGAAGAAGGAGGGGCGGGAGGTTGTAGAGAGCACGATGGCGCTTGTAATCTCGTTTGAAAGTAGATTGACAGTTTTGTCGAGGTCCACTACAGTGCGAATTAAGGTGCACTTGAAATAGGATATTTCGAGAGTCTAGCGGTGATGACGCCAGTCTAGCGAAGTTGTAAGGCTTGCGGGGTTGAGGGTTGGGCGGTCGACTTCTATTAGGGCTGGAAGGTGGTCGGAGCTTAGAAAGTCGAAAGCAGTGGGATCGGCAGAAACAGTAACATTCTTTTAAGACGAAGATTTCGAGAATATCAGACAGTTGATTGTAGGAGGCCGGGAGGTACGTAGCATCTGGAGGTGCTTCAACAGTAAGATTGAGGTAGAGGACTTTGGCAAGAAGAGAGATGCCTTTTTCGTTGGTGTGTCGGCAGCCCCAGGAGGCGTGTTTGACATTGAGGTTTCGATAAGTGAATGATGGAGGGAACACCAATTGACTGTTCCTCGAGGAAGTGTCATGTTCAGTCAATTTATCTATAATGATTTGAGCAAGTAATTACCCAAGATTATTTTCGTGGACTGTTTTATCCATGAGTGTGTGTTTGGGGGGCGGCAAGTATGCTGGGTACCATCGTTTGCACAATGACGTTGAGTTTCTGTTCCAGAGTAGATAGCTGCTCTTACTACCCTGACGTAAGACTTTTAGGGGAACGTCGTTACGGGGGTGGCTAAAGGACGGGTGATTGCCTGGAGGCTTTTTGGAGCGGTCGCAGTGGGGGAGGGTTGTTTAAGTGTTGCGGTTTTCATAAGTACTTTGGGACAATCACGATAGGTGACGCGGTGATTTCCTTTAGAGTTAGCACAGGAGGGCCTTGCATTGCGGCCGCAGAAGGAGCAGACGTAGGCAACGTGGCAGTAATTAGTCGTATGAAAGAACTTCATACAACGGCGACATTAGGCAACTTCTTTGGTGACTCTTTTCGGCTCAACTTTGACGTTGAGATGGTTTAGCTTGCCAAGTTCGGAGATTGACTTGGACTTAGGGGATGACTTGTCGAGACGGACAGATACTAGCGGCCAGATTTTTCCACCTTTTGACATTCCGTGAATACCCCGGATGTATATAGTTCGTAGAGATGGCTTCGCAGTTGTTGCTCAACCTTGCATTCGTAAGGGTTAAGGCTTCCGCAAGGGAAAGTCCCTCCAAGAGTGCAGGGCACTTGGGGGTAGCCATTGCTAAAATGACTAACCCACTGAATTGAATCTACTCTTGTTTTAGTCGTGCTGGTATACGGAAAAGAGAAAAATGTTAGATTAGTTTAGGTTGTCAGTGGTGTGTAAGTTCAGAGGGACATTGCGTACTCCGTCCTAAAGAACCGCATGTTAGTTACAGGTTAAAATAAAATAATAGAATTGGTTTACTCTTACCTATTACCTGTTCCAAGGAAGTTTGTAACTCCCCTCTTTATGCGTAACGTAGTAGTAGTAATTTTATAGTAAAGTAGTTCGAAATACAATGAGTGTTGTTTGATTAAAATCAATCATTTGCAAGAATGAGACGAGTCTTCTTGTACTCTAATAATATAATAGTTTGTGCAACTTTTAAATATGTTGAATACAGAGTGGAATGATTTATATAAAAATAGAAGAATGATAATGATATATGAGGCTGTCTAATTGAAATGGTTTTTTGAGATATCCATTTTCGTTGTTAATTGGCTTGACTTGAAGGGCCAGACTTAGGGTCCATACAGTCCTGCCAATTTTCTTATTGGCCTCACATCATTCAAATTTCTACCTGTAATACTTATCTAACAACATAAATGATGTGTCCATTTGTGAAACGTTTTTCATTTTTTTAATTCCTTTTTATGTTTATTTCGGTTTTTACTTTTATAAAGACTGTTTCTAGGTGTTCAACTTTGGGTATGTCTCTGTTTTCATTTGCCTTTCGAGCACGATTTTCTCCTATCTCCTTTTGTTTTGCGTAAAGTTCTTCGTAAAACTTCATTAGGTTATTTCTTCTGTATTTATTATTTATTATAGTGTAACGAGCACGAGTGTGTTTATGTGCAGGCGCCTTTCTTCATGTGTGCCGTATTTGTAAATGTGTGCGTAGCACCTGCGTTCTGGGAAAGTAGTTAAACAGTTCAAAAAAAATAAACTATCCGGATGTGTCCAGAAGGTTCCCGAAAGTAAACAAAAGAGTATTTAAGTGAAGAGACGATCGCCGAGAGAGGAGAAATAAATTGAGCACTGCAGAAGTGAATCCAGAAATAAATTGACAGAGATAGAAGTGAAATAAATATCGCAGTGAATGGTGATATATCAACAGTAGTGTAAATAAATAGAATAATTCATAACCTATGTTTAGTCATAATTTAATAGTTCTTCAATAATTAGTGTAAATAAATAGTTTTGTGTAGTTATCAGTCTTAGAAGTAGAAGAATTTTGTTAAACCCACGAACATTACAACTGGCATCAGGTGTGGGTTTGAGTAAAAGACATTGCAATGACAAAGAAGTTGTACGAATTAAAAGTAGCCGAGTTAAGAAAAAAATTGGAATAACGGGATGAAGCCACAAGCGGTAACAAAGCGGAACTTCAGTGGCGGCTCGCGGAGGCGTTGAAAAAGGATAGCCATGATCCTGAAACATTCTTTTTCGAAGACGAATTGTCGCAATTGATGAAAAGTTTGAAACGTGAATTGGAAGAAAACAGTAAAAGTTTGGAAAATAAATTGGAAAAAAAATTGGAGAAAATAGTAAAAGTTTAAAACGTGAATTGGAAGAAAATAGTAAAAATTTGAAACGTGAATTGGGAGAAAATAGTAGAACTTCGGAGAATAAATGGGAAGAAAAATTTAATAAGAATATTCAAGAAACAGAAGAGAAGATAAAAGTGCTGGAAGAATTAATTTTTAGTGGAAAGATAAAACTAATCGAAGGGGATGTTGGTGCATCTAGTACACTCAACGAAATCAACCNAAATTAAAAAAAAGCACGTAAAGTTGTGTTAATTTTGTAAATGTGCATTTCATTTGTAAAAATTTATAAACGTCAGCCAGATTCATATTCATTATTCGTTTGCTTGTTATCGTTATTGTTCGTCAGTACCTCCCCGTAGCGGGAGTGGGTAATTAGCGCGCCTGCTGCCTTCCTTGGATGTGGTAGCCGTTTCTCAGGCTCCCTCTCCGGAATCGAACCCTGATTCCCGTTACAACCATGCATTATTATTATTATTTGACTTACCTTTCACAATAATAAAACACGTACATTTATTAAACACGTAAAAGTTTATGTTTTAATTTAAAGCTATTTCCACAAAATGTTAAGTATGATATATACCAGTAATGTAACGGCCGTTGTTGTCGGGAGCTCACAACACGTGTTGATTTATATCAGATTGCTGAATGAGTTAGAACTGAACAATGTACTTATTAGTTATTAATAAAATGTAAATAAATAATAATAGCACTGAGAAATAATGATAAATTCGCTATGAGAATAAAAATAACTTGAGAACTGCACTGAAAAATTAAACTGATACTGTAGCGACCACGAGCGTGATTGTGTGCGATCGGGCATACGTGTGTGTGAGCGGCTTATCGATTCGCCGACTAGCCGCGGGCGCTTTTCTTCATGTGCGTCGTATTTGTAAATGTGTGTGTCGCACGCGCGTTCTGGGAAAGCAGTTAAAGAGTTTAAAGAAAAAAGAAACTATCCGGATGTTTCCAGAAGGTGCCAGAAAGTAAACAAAATAGTATTTAAAGGAAGAGACGATCGCCGAGA
>NW_020438933.1:1332509-1441639 GCF_000699045.2 Agrilus planipennis
TTTGAGAATGGACTGCACTCATCATTTGCAGAAACTTATTATCTATTCAGTAACGGTATAACAACTTTTGATGAACTTAAAAAATTAGTATTACGGTTAAGCGAAGTTAGGGAAAGGGTTCTAAATGATCGAATGACGGCCCAAACATCACTTCTAACAATAACATCATCTCAAGAAAACACAAGAAACCACGCATCCGGCAGCAGAGGAAGTATACGGCCAAGGTTCCGGCCAAACTATCGTAATCCAGCCTCAACACAACAACATCGTATCTGGAACGCGAATAATTATTATCAGTCTCCAACACCCAGGGGTAATTTTCACAGAAATTACCAAAATCAATACAGGGGATATCAAGAAAATAAGAACAGAGAAGAAAATCCGCCAAGAGGAAATGTGTCCAGAGAAAACGGTTACAGGGGAAACCAACAAAGAAATTCGTACGATCAAAGCCGACAAAGAAATCAACATTATACATCCTTGCCGAATACTAGATGTTCCGACGGCAGGCCACGATGCTGCAGTTGCAACCG
This sequence comes from Agrilus planipennis, assembly GCF_000699045.2. Taxonomy (NCBI): domain Eukaryota; kingdom Metazoa; phylum Arthropoda; class Insecta; order Coleoptera; family Buprestidae; genus Agrilus; species Agrilus planipennis. The sequence goes on from NW_020438933.1 coordinate 1,333,043, forward strand.
TTGTGGGCACTACGACTGCAGAAACGAAGAAAGAAGGGTGTCGTTCTCTAGANTTCCCATAATATACAATTTATAAAAATTAAACAACAATGAGAAAACCACGGAGCGAGTTGGCAAACTTTATTTCAACTAACATTTTTCTACTGACTACAATACTGGACCAGCGCCCAGCAATATGAGAAAAACTGCAACGTCCAGAAGATTATTAAGAAACATAATATATAAAAAGAATACATCAGCAGTTTTAACTCCCATGAACTTGATTTTATTTTCAAAACTGCTGTTAAAAAATACAGCCAAGAATACGGTGGGCGAGCTAACGGATCATCTGACACGCCAACGGGGAACGACCCAAGCAAAATTACCTATACAAGCATCGATGTATAATTCCTGACGTGTTAGTATGCTTTATTATTGTCTACAATTGCCCTATTTTTTCAACGATGGAAACGTGATGCTGACCTTGATCCAAACCACACGGGTTCTCTCCTCAAGAAAAAGACGATACGAAAAGTGCGAACTCATGAAGAACTGTGAAGTGTTGGTATGCTAGTGGGTGTTTAATTTAAATAATGTCATAATATACTAAGTGTTAAAAAATGTGTGTCGTGAAAAACATTAATAATTGTAAATTAGATGTAGTTCTTTAATATTTAAGCAATGTTTTTTGCAACAACTTTCTATTTTTAATTTGCTGATGATTACTAGTAAGGAACTTTTTCCTTTTTCAATTTTTTCTTCTTTAGCCAAAGATGGAGCCCATCTTTTGTAAGCCGGGGGGAAGTGGGACAATAGCAATGAGAAATAATGATATATTCACTATAAGAATAAAATTAACTTGAGAGTTGCACTGAGAAATTAAAATGATAAGTCACTGCTACGATCGAGACAAATGAAACCAAAAAAAAAAATGGACGAAAAGTGTATAGAGAGTGAGAGATAGGAAGCCGGCTTCGATCTCATCCCTACTCCGTGATGTTTGCTGATTGAGAAGTGACAACGGGAGACATCTGCGGGGATAAACGATTGGTTGATAGAAATATACATGAAAATTATAGTATGCTACAATTATTATATTCGATTGCCATCTTGTGGATGGAAGAGAATAATATAAAAATCGGGATTAAAAATCAGGGGTTGATCGTATAAGGGTTAAAATTTAGAATTGCATGTATTTTTCAATGGTGAATCATTAAAAAATAAAAACAAAAAATTTTGTCCAAAAAAAGAAAAATTTGGGGTGGACCACCATTTAGGGGTATGACAAATAATGTTGGCCAATTCTCAGACTTACCTGATAAGCACACAAAATTTCATAAAAATTGGTCCAGCCGTTTCGGATGAATTTGGCAACAAACACCGCGACACGAGAATTTTATATATTAGAATATACAGCTGTAGAACTGTCGGCTGCGAAACTGGTAGATTGGAAGTTCGTCGCTGTTGGAATGGTCCGTTGTGGTCAGGTTTCCATTTGAACTACGAAAAGGAGTATAAAGACCGGGATAAAAGAACACAAAAGCCAATACCGCCTAGGACACAGAAAAATCGGCAGACACAAAAAATGCTATAATCATTACACATACGAAAACACCTAAACAACAAGCTATTTTATCTGCGGTAATTCATTATGCGTTCGACAACAAATGAAATTTAATACAATGCCGTGCACCATTGGATTGCGGATCACAGTCGAATTTCATAACGTACGATTTATTTAAAACGCTGAATTTAAGTAGTGCAAAAATAAATTTACCAGTAAGCGGTATAAATCAATCTATAGAATATATTTCAAATAAAACACAAACCACAAGAAAATCAGTTCACAACAATTACACGGCTACTAGAACATTTTTAATAATTGATAAAATTAGCGACCAAATTCCTCAAACACATTTTGATGTATCGAAATTAGATAAGATAGACAGTACAATTATTGCAGATTCTAATTTCAATGAACCGGGACCCATAGAACCATTAGGGGTAGACGTTTTTTGGAAATTACTTTGTGTAGATTAGATGAACAACGGCAAAGAAAACCCAATTCTAAGTTAGGTTGAGTGATCACGGGAAATATGGCAAATCTTGAGAAATCACAAGTTTCATTTTGCACTCTGTCAACAAAAGATACAATTTTACATAGAGAATTAGAGAAATTTTGGAAAATTAAGGAAATAGATTTTGGCGAAACTTACTCAAAAAAAGAGCGTGATTGTGAGCAGGAATTCATAAATAACTTCAAACGTGATAATACCGGCGTTCGTTATAAAATTCATTACACATAGGTTTAAAAAAAATTATTGAGATTTTATGGCGGAATATGAAGCACTCGGACATGTCATTCATTAACGATTTGAAAAACTGATACGAATGTTTCGTTAAACGATATTTAAAGATAGGACTCGTAATACAGGACGATTTGTTGGTTATTATTTTAAGATTTAGACAGTACGATTGCGCAGTTACCGCGGATATTAGTAAAATGTATCGTCAGGTAAATGTGGAAAAGATTCATCGTGATTTACAGAACAAATAAGACCAATGAAATAAAACATTTTAGATTCAACACAGTAACGTACGGTACGGCATCCGCGAGACTCGAAACATTTAAAGCGTGAAATTTCAAATACCTTAAGTAGTGCAGGATTCAAATTGTGTAAGTGGAAATCGATCAATGAAAATATTTTACGTGATTTGGACGAACCTAATAACAAACGTGTAGAGTATTACATAAATAACGAATAAAATTCTCGTATGGTGGGACTCTTGTGGAACTTGCAGTTGGATACATTGCAATATAGTATAAATCATAATCAAATTCGGAATACCGTTTTAAAGTGTTCGATATTTTCGTTGGTAGCGACAATTTTCGACGCGTTGGGGCTTTTAGTGCCGGTGACTATAATCGCTAAAATCTTACTACAAGCGAGCCACAATAGACTGGGATGAATCGGTGCCAATTAATATACATACGATTTCGGTTAAATTTCTCGAAAAAACAATTTATAAACGAAATAAGTACCCCGAGACAAATAACTATTTCAGTTGCATGACTTTTGCGACTCTTCTCATTTCTTGAAACTGTTATGCTCAAAATCTAAGGTAGCGCCATTAAAAACAATTTCTTTACCTCGTTTGGAATTGTGTAGCGCTGTTCTGCTAGCATGTTTGATAAAAAGGATAAAAGCCTCGCTAAATATAGAATTTTCAAAAACTTATTTATAGTCGGACTCTAGCAGAACCGAATAGTTTCAAAACGTTTATAGCTAATCGTATCACGGTTATTGAAGATTGCACAAAAGTAGAGTGCTAGTGCCAAGTGAGTTCAGCACTGAACCCAGCCGATTTATTAACTCAAACTTTATCCTGAATTATTGAAAATTTGTCATCGATGGTGGTGAAGTCCGGAATTTTTAATGAAAGTTGAAAGCTTGTGACCGACCCCACTCGATTGTTCACAACTTGAAATTCTCGAAAAACGAAAAGTGAAGCAATTCACATTTAACATGACGGAAAAGAACCTAGACATAATCCATAAGTTTTCATCATTTTACAAACTAGTACGCGTATTTAGCTATTGTTTAAGATTCATAAACAAGGTTACTGTTGAAAATGAAAATAAAACTGGCGGATGCTTGACGATACCCGATCTCGATACTTCATCAGTCAAAGTAATAAAGTTAATGCAAGAACGTGAATTTAATAGTGAAATTAAGTATTTAAAAAATTCTAAACCAATAACTAAAGCAAGCAAAATTTTAGCTTTGGAATCATTTTTGGACGATAGGCATGTTTTACGAGTAGGAGGTCGCATTTGAAATTCGTCATATCCTTTTTACAAGAAACATCCTATATTTTTGCCGACAAAACACAGCCTAAGAAGGTTGTTAAAGTCTGCGCAGGTTCAATCAAACACAAGGCAGGAGTTTCCCGTTCAGTTACGTTTCATCATCGTCAGTCCTAAGACTGGTTGGACACGTACCTCCACTCATTCCTATCCTAAGCTAATCTTCGCATTTCCCTAGAACTAGAACAGCCCACATCCTTAACTATTTGTGAACAGTCATCTAACCTCGATCTGCCTCTACCCCTCCTAACTCCTGTTTCTGCCTCTAATATGGGTCTGACTAGACCTTCATGTCTGAGAAGGTGTCCTACCAAGCTATTTCGTCTTTTTTTTATTGACTTCCGTAGAGTCTTCTGTTCTCCTATTCTTTCTAATACCTCTTCATTTCTAACCTTTTCTACCCACTTTATCCTCATCATTCGCCTATAACACCACATTTCGAAAGCTTCCAACCTTTTCTTTTCCACCGCGCCCACTGTCCATGTTTCGCACCCGTACAACGCCGCGCTCCAAACATACACCTTTAACAACCATTTTCGAATTTCTAAATTAATCGTTCGCGAGCATAGAAGTGACTTCTTTTTATTAAGGCGACACGACCCTGCGCTATCCTCTGCTTTATATCCCTACTACTCCTTCCGTCCTGACTTATCTGACTTCCTAGATATCTAATTTTTATCTATTTTTCCTTCCTTGCATACCAGTATTTTAGTTTTACTTTTATTTATATTCATACAGTACTGACCTGTCAGTACCGCTTCCATTTTATTTAAAGCTATTTCTAATTCCTCCTTGTTATATCATCTGCAAATCTAAGCATACTAATCTTTTGCCCCTGTATATCTATCCCTACAGTTGTACTGTCTTTAATGATGTTGATCGCGTCTTCGATGTATAGATTAAAAAGTAGCGGTGACAGTGTGCATCCCTGTCTGACTCCCTTCCTAATATTTACTTCTCTACGTTGCAGCCCTAGCTCTATAACTGCCAGTTGCTCCTTATACAAACTAAGTATCACTCTTCTATCTTTGTAACTCATCCCTACATTTTTAAGTATATTTAACATCTTGTTGCATTTAAGGTAGTTGTTCCATGAAAAGCGTTTTCTTAGGATTCTTTTGAAATTTTGACAGAATATTATTTAAGTTATTCTTCACCTATATGTGCAGACTGAAATTATTGGACAATATAGTTTCAGAGATATTTAATTTCAAAGTTCGCGTTTTTGCGGCTCTTATACATATTGTACTATACAGGATACCGGCAAGGCTAACTAGAAATACAATGTTAACTTGGAATCCCTTCTTACAAATGTTTTAAAAAACTACAGAAATAAATAAATAACGAACAATTTATCGCACTCAAGTAGTAGAAGGGATACACGAATGAAGAGCGATACGAGATTGGCTGGGAATAGTGCAGTAACAGCAAAAAGTTTTAGGCTTAAGTATCACACTTAGCGGCAATTAATTACATTAATGACTCATTAATCAGATGACATATCGGTAATAAAGATTCCTACAAGGTTTTGTTTGCTCATTTCAACACTCCTACTCAATCAAAACATGTGGATGAGAAATTCAAACTATTTGATACAATTTTTGCGACCGTAATCTATATATATATATAAGAAAATCGTGTTAGTTACACTATTTATAACTCAAGAACGGCTGAACCGATTTGGCTGAAAATTGATGGGGAGGTAGCCTAGAACCAGGAGACGGACATAGAATACTTTTTATTCCGTTCCCATGGGGGGGAGAAGTGGTGAAGAGTAGTTGCAATGTTTAAATGGAACAAATAGTATTTGTCGTCAGATTTACTTGAAACTTGGTGTTAATGGTCTCTCATTTAATTTCTGAAAGACCTATCTCGACATTTTAAAAAATTCAACCTCCAAAGGGGGGTAAAATCTAAGACGACGACATTACATAAAATTAAAACGATGTAAGGGTGAATTTGGGGGATGAAAGGTTTTATGGAGAAACAACGATGTTTCTTTTATGAGTGCAGGTACCTACGTGTACATACAAAATAAATACATTTCTTTAACTACATTCCGTTTTCAGTTAATATTTTTAAAACATTTAATATTAATTCAGGATACTTCAGCATCCTACCTATTCTTTTTTAGATTTAACTTGTACTTGCTGTTCGCAACACAATGTAATTAATGATTTGACACAAATAATCAGGAAGCAAAATATTTTATAATCGACTATAATGGAGTTAATTGACGATGTCAAACAAATAAATTGCCAGTCTTCAAAAGACTCCATCCATCAACAGGTATTTTTTCAAAACTTTCAAATGCCAATACAAACAGAAGAAGATTTGGTCAGAGTTGAAAAATTTCTCGAAAACGAAGTAAACTTCAAATTATCGGTAAATTTGCTTAATTAGTTTTAGGTAGAAATACTTGCAGTTAATATTTTTAGGCACAAAAAATTGCAAGAATTGGCGGACATACTCCCTACGAATTTGTAAAGAGGGTGTTTACAAAAATTTTGTCGGACGATATTTCCGTAAAATATAGTTGGTTAGGTGCCAAAAAGAAGGAAGTTTTTAGTCATCTCCATCTATCTAGACTGATAATAAGTAAGTTACTAATTAATAAAATAAGATTATAAGTTTTCATTAAGTAAATTTAGATAGGTATGATTAATCATAAGTTACATACTAATATTTTTTAAAAAACTATTAATATGTTTCTTTTCTATTCCACAGATGCTGCTGGATTAAATCAGGCAACATCTAGTTGTTCAAGCAAGGATCTAGAAGAAGCGATTAAAAATTATTTACGAAGAGCAAAAGAACGATTAATCACAAAAAATAAAGGAAATTCCTTATTGTAATGCCTTGTATTTATTCATAATGTTCAAATAAGATATTTTTTTGTTTGTATGCAATAAACTTAGGTTGAGATTTATATGCGTTTGTATAAAGAGACAGCCTATTCCATCAAAAAATATGATAACAAATATATATATGCATTATATACAATACATATATATCATTCCTAAAATGTCCCGTTCGTATGTTTTTCAAACGTCCTTTGTGGATGTTTTATGAATATACGAAACTGTGACATTCGTCTATCCATACTACATCCTGAAGACGTCCGCCGAACATGAAACGGATCTGTTTAAGATATCCTTAAAATCCAAGATGGATGTTTTTTTAACATCCCATGGATATTCATGTGCTGTATGGGAAGGTACGCCTTGCAGCCAGACTCGAAATTTCTTCAAATTTGGTCGTTCTCCAAACTACAATTCTGTTGAAACCACTCCTGACAAAGTACTGGTGGGAGAACGATCAACAATGGTTAATAATACGCGGTTAACATATCGACTTCTTCACGCAGGACCAAATCTTAGCAAATCTTCGAAATAAATATTGGGTGTTAAATGAAGGAGCTACGGTAAGAAGTGTTCTACGGAATTGCGTTAAGTGTTTTAAAGTCAAGCCAGTGACTGTAGTTCAACCAATGGGCGATCTTTCCGAAGTGCGATTGAGAGCAGCTCGGCCTTTCAGGACCAGTGGCGTAGATTTCGCTGGTTCATTTTTAATCAAAGACACTAAATTAAGAAAGTATAAGTTGATGAAAGTCTATGTAGAAGTATTTGTGTATTTTGTAACACGTGCTATGCATTTGGATCTGACAGTGAATTTAACAAAGGAATCTTTCTTGAATACTTTGAAAAGGTTTATCTCACGTAGAGGTATCATTCAACATTTTTACTATGATAATGGCTTGTCGTTTGTCGACGTGAATAATCAATTAAAAGAGATTTTCAAAACGTTATTTAATTCTAGTGATGATAGGCGTTTATGACGTATTTAAGTAAGAATTTTATCACGTAACATTTCATACTCCCGCGCGCTCCGCATTTTAGCGGGTTGGGGACACTTTTAACCCCTTTCCTCAGACCCAAACGACTACCTTGTCCTCACTCCTTCACACTTCCTCATAGAAGATGTATTGTCACCTATTCCCGAAGAGGATATTAAAAATATAATTATCAATAGACTTTCCCTTTATAAACGCTTACAACAAATGCAACGGCATTTCTGGTCCCGATGGTCCAAAGAGTATTTATCCCACCTACAAAACAGGACTAACTTGATGTTCCAGAACCCTCAACACATTCCCCACAACACGATGGTGCTTTTGAAGGAAAATACTACACCCCCTCTTCAGTGGCAGCTCGATCGTGTCATCAAGACCCATCCAGATGTGACGATAGCGGGTTGTGAACGTGAAAGTCCCGTCAGGTATAGTGCACAAAAGGGCGGTGACAAAAATTTATATACTGCCCTTCGACACGAAGCATGATAACAAATTAGATTAAGTTAAAAGTCCAGCCTTTCAAGGGCGGCGGTATGTTTGGTTTTAGTTTTTATTTTCGTTATTAGATTTAAATGCGTATTTTGCGTTCCTTTATCTTTGTAGATATTCTTTTCTTTTTTGTGTTGCGCATGTTCGTTTTTTGGATACATGTCGAGTTGCCTGTAGGATGCGAATGCGTATCGCCCGGACACTCGTACTGTTACCTACCGGTTAGGAGATTGCCTTACTTTAAACGATTAGTTCATCTTTTTACGTGTTATAAACTACAACAAAATATCTAAAATTAACATGTTCGCAATGATGAAGCCACACAAGTCAAGAAAAGTTAATTTTAACAATTTGGAAAATAATTCTCAGACGGGAGGTGTATTTGTAATAAGACACATCTTCACGTTGTGTTTCATATTCAATATAATAAGACGCTTCTTTAATACTTGAAATTCGTAGCTTTAGTTCTCCTGCTCAATAACTAATATAACAATTTTATTGTGTTTTTTCTGCAACTAACATTTCAGCTTTAAACTAGACATAGTGTAACGTTTTTACACTGTATTTAAAAATATATAAAAAGACTTTTTTAAAGTAAGTACATAGCACGTATATGTAATTGAGAAAAGAGAAAAAGAAGGCGTTAGTCATAAAAAAGTTTGAAAAGCTCATTATTTAATGTGAATTTTCAAAGAGCCATTCATTAACCACTTATTTCGTTTTTATTATTAATATTTTCGATATTATCTTGAAGTAGGTTGAGTAGGTATATGAATATGCCCATGATAAAATGAATTTTGTTTTTTTTTTGTAACCGTTGTTTAATTATGAAAAGAAATATTAAAAACAGTTTATTAGTGACAAGATTCAAGACAAATTTTAATAAGAAATGTATTTCCATTACAGTAACATTTCAATTGCTGCAAGTACCTCCATTTAAATCAGCAAAAGTTGTTTCTTTTTTATTTTGATCATCAGGCTTCATTGCAGGGAATAGCAATACTTCCTGAAAACAAAAAAAATAAAAATTATAATCACAAATTCCAAAAATATGTAACTCTATGTACTATAATATTCTTAAAATTCAATAATGCCACGTTGCTTTTTTATATCAAACCTTATGACAGAAAAAAAAAATTGTAAGCAATGATTGTAACATATATGATATGTATATATAAAAAAAAAGTCCTGCATGATCCAAAACATATAATGACATGATCAGACTTATTAATTTGTCAGTCATATACATGTTTTGGCACAAAATAAAATATTTGTGTAACAGTGTAAAGTACGTTTTATTATTAAAAATAGCAGAAACTTTTATAAAAAAAAGTTGAGAATTAAAAAGTATTTACAAAGATGCAACCATATCTATGTATTGTTCAAATTGATTTAATTATGACATTAATAAAAACAGAAATATTATACTTAGTAACTTTGACATTCACTCCATGAAGTACATGACTTTTGTTTTTTTTTTCTTTTTATAAAAATATACAATCAAGAATATACTGCTTTCACATTACCTTTATGTTGTTGTTATCAGTTAGAAACATAGTTAATCTATCGATCCCCAAACCCCATCCACCTGTTGGAGGCAAACCATATTCTAATGCAGTACAAAAGTTTTCATCAATTAACTGAGCTTCATCATCGCCACATGCCTTATCCTTAGCTTGCTGTTCAAACCTTTCCCTTTGAACAACTGGATCATTTAATTCGGTGTACGCATTGCATATTTCCTTTTTCATTACAAACAATTCAAATCTCTCAGTTAGTCCACATGAAGAACGATGCCATTTAGCCAGAGGACTCATTACTTGCGGATGGTCAATAATAAATGTTGGGTTAATACAAAATTCTTCAATAAATTTACCTACTAATTTATCTAGTAGTCTTGCTGATGTTCTTGGCAAAGCACATTCCACTTCGTGCTGGTTACATAAATCACTTAAAAATTTGGTAGATTCAGAAGTTGATAATTGATCTGGAGCAGGAAGTTTAACATTTAGTGCTTTTTCTATAGTTGGAAGCATAGATATTCTTTTAAAAGGAGGTGTAAAGTCAATTTCCACTTCATCACCTTCCAACCCATCTGGGTGATACTTGATTTTATATGATCCACAAATACTGTATACCAATCCAGAAAGTAATTTTTCAGTAATAGTCATTACATCATTGTAATCAGCATATGCCATATAAAACTCACATGTTGTAAATTCAGGATTATGAGTTAAATCTATACCTTTGTTCCTAAATTGGCGACCAATTTCATATACTCTATCAAACCCTCCAACAACTAACATTTTATGATACAATTCAGGTGCAACTCGCATATACAATTTCAAATTCAAATCATTATGGTATGTTATAAAAGGTTTTGCAGCTGCACCTCCAGCTATTACATTCATCATTGGTGTTTCAATTTCAAGAAATCCCAACTCATCAAAGAACCTTCTGATGTAAGCAATAATTTTTGCCCTTGTCTGAAAAATGTTTCTCACATTTGAATTAATAATTATATCTAAGTATCTTTGCCTAAACCTTGTTTCTTTGTCTTTTAAACCATAGTGTAAATGTGGCAACATATGCAGACAAGGTGAAAGTAGCTTTATTTTCTTTGGGATTATTGACAATTCACCCTTCTTTGTTTTGGCAGGTAATCCTGTAATACCAACTATATCACCTCTTCTGATTTTTTCAATATCATCTGAGAAATTCTCTTGTGGTTCATAATAATTTAATGTTGCCATAACTTGCAGTTTTACACCCTCTCCACGAAGATCATAGAAAATTAACTTAGCACCTGATGCTCGGATAGAATGAATACGACCAGCAAGGCTTTCAATGCCATTTTCAACAATTTCTCCGACTTGTAAACTAGTATATTTGGCTATAAAGTCTTCTAATGAAATAGAAACATGAAACTTATGAGGATAGGGATGCTGATCTCCACCTACATCTTTTAATTTAGATATCATCTGCATTCTAAGTCGGAAATACTCATTTGGTGAAATGTTTTCATCTTCAGATTTAGGAAGACCTTTTAAGGATCTTTGACCACTTTCGTTACTCTTTTCAGCTTTTTCTTTGCTCTTATTTTCGGCTTTAAGTCTTCGCTTCAGTTCACTAAAAGCAAATAAAGTACAATTAATTAAATTTTTATTTGAACGGACATACCTTTTTAAACTTCGCGATAAATAGATAATCTTGTTACCAATACCAGATTTCTGTAGTAATCGTAACATATTACATGAAATAAATTAATCCAACATTTTACAAGCTCACACTGTGTATTTAACTCACTTTTTTGATATTTTTTCGACAATTTCATCAGCCATTATAGGTATTTCAATGTATAAGGACCTAGGATGCTTTCAGGTTACTATCAACTATCCTAAATTGTTAATATTCCCAATAATTAGAAACGTGCCTCAATTTTCTACGATTCCTTAACCATTCTCCATAGATATCACTATAGCCACTATTACCCTTTGTAGATCTATTATCTATGACTATAGCTTACAGCTTACATTCTCTAATGAGTTTGGCCCATAGATAATAGATCTACAAAGGGTGGTTTGGCCGTTAGATGAAATATTCGAGTTTCTGCGTCATCTATTATCAAAGGTTGACATTAGATAAAAAAGGCGGGGAATTTAAATAGGATTAGTTTTGTTTTAAATTTTTCAATTTTCTTAAATGATGAAGTTACAATTTTTCATATAACAACCTATTTTCAAGTAGAAAATGGTTTGTTTCTTCTTGAAGATAGATTGTTACATGTCAAATTGTAGCTTCATCTAGGTAGTATGAAAGAATAAGAGTAATAAACATTAAAAAGTAGTACAAAAACTTTTTTTTCTGAGTACTACAAATGACCACTTATAAAGAAAAATATTTCTTAAGTAAAAATAACAAAAATACATAGAAATGAAGTAGAAAGTGATCTTAATAAAAACGGGATCACGTTTGGTGCGTTTTATACACAAGACAAAATGATTACACGATGAGTAAATTTCAGCTTCAGACTCACACCACCAGTAAACAGCTCAATTCAGTTTGAGGGTACTGTAAATAGTTGTGTAACAACAGTCTTAGTGGAATCAGTAAGCTACTCGTTTCATGTATTGATTTCTGTAGGTCGTAACATTAATATATTTTTTATATTAGCACCCCTACAGGTTACTAAATATACTTACAGATGCTGTATTAAGAAGTAAGATAAGGTTACCAAGTTAAAGATTACTTACGCCACGAATCTCAATACTTTTTTCCTAAAAACATTTGATCAACGACGTATTCTTTCGCCCTGTGCAATTGAAATGCATTTTAGGATGTTACAATTTTCTCTTTCCCGTTTACAATGTTCTGAATAGTAGTAGTTCACATAAAAAAAAGGCAAGTGCGACATTTAGAGAATGTCAGTAAATTTAAGAAAACACTTGGTATTCTAGCTTCATAAATGAATTTATTAAAAACTGCAAATTTTTTCGGTAATTGAATCATTTGTAAGAAGTATCTGTAGTATACACTACAATAGCAAGTGTTTTCTTAGATTTGTCGAGTTTTTGTTATAATCCAAACATGTTTCACCAAGTGCCAGCCGACTCAGACACCAATATTATTTTGACGATCGACAATGCTGCTGCGTCCAGGACGCTTTCGAGCGGAACATCTGATAATGAAAAGGAAATTACTTGCCATAAAGGCATTCTTTACATTACACATTTAACAGTAACTAACAAGAAATTAGTTTTCATAATTTAACTGATTCTTTCTTTTAAGTATGTTCTATGATTTTTTATTTTAGTTCCCTTGTCAATTATCTAGTTATATATTGCTTTATGTAGTTACTCTATACTGTTTACTTTTAGGTTATTGAATGTTACTTTTTTTGGTCTGTCACCACGTTTTAAGTTATACATTTCATTTTTTAATAAATCTGTTTAAGTAGAAGGTATCCACGATTATTATTTGTACAAAAAAACGCAATAACTTTAATTTCCGTTATGTTGTGTACATTACAATGTAACGAAGTGGCTAGTTTATCCAATCCTACAACCGCAGGAATGTGGGTTATATAGGGTGTCCCAGTTATAATAATTAATATTTATACCACAGATTCCTACGGACATTTGGAACATAAAATGTTATAACACTTTTGACTTTTGAAACAAAATAAAAAATTATAAAATTATAACAGTTTTGATGCCGGCCCTGCATTACCGCAAATTAATTACGATTTCCAGCTGATCGTAGCAAAATTCACCTTGAGTAGGTCGGAATCAACTGCTCTTTTGGGTAATGTTATTGTTTAAGTTTAGTATTAACTTATGGATCAGCCGAAGAAAATGCACTCGCGGTAAGGTCCATTAGATGACTGAACATGTTATAAGAACTACGTATCTATCACAATCGAAAATCTCATGATCGTAAACTGAAGTGGAGTTACATCCAGCAACCTTTGCCCCTACCTATGAATTATACCACCGGCCATGACACATCCAATTAGTATATAAGCTCATAATTTTCTCATTCATTCAACAGTCTACTTTATAGGTCAAACCTATGTAACTTGTTCATTTGCCATCAATAGTGTGTAATAATTAAGATAAAGTGTAATCCAGGTTCCTGAAAACCGAACCAAATAAATGTGTTAAAACAAAGTGTTTTTAAAACTCCATTCGAACATCGTACGTTTTAACTGTGGGTCTAAAGTAGCCCATGACGTCGAGTATAATGTTATAATTTTCTCATTCATTCAACAGTCTACTTTATAGGTCAAACCTATGTAACTTGTTCATTTGCCATCAATAGTGTGTAATAATTAAGATAATAAAGTGTAATCTAGGTTCCTGAAAACCGAACCAAATAAATGTTAAAACAAAGTGTTTTTAAAACTCCATTCGAACATTGTACGTTTTAACTGGCGCTGCCCGGAACTGGATAGAGAAGGTGGAAATCTACAAATTTCATCCCAAACACCTCAGAGTTTCAATTTTTGCGACGTTTCTATCCACATCAGGAACCAACACCCCTGGAAAAGACTTCTGACCCCTGGAAAAGACTTCTGACCCCTGGAATATCATTTCATCATCTGAAAAGTCCTTCACCTTCGACTGGACAATTCCTGACGAAACGTTCCACTAAAGGATCAGGAGTATTTGGAGGATTTTAAAACGTGAGTACAATTGCTGTAACTCCTGTTTTTATGTTGTTTTCCCCTTTTCCATTTTAATTATTGCACGGCATGGCATCACTCGACGAATTTTTGAAATTAATCAAAGCTTTTGGTGAAATCATCGCTCCATTTGATGGTTCTCCCGAAAAAGTGGATAGGTTCATTTCGGATTGTGATAATTTTGACCCAAATATCTCTACCACAACTCCGGCCTATAGAAATTTGAAATTTCGACACATTGTTAGTAAACTAACAGGCAGAGCAGAATCTGCATATTTAGTGAAAGGCCAAGTGATTGGTCTACATTAAAAGCTTTAATCACAACAAAATTTAAATCTCTAGAAAATGAAGATTTATTATTTAATCAATTAATTTGTTGCGTTAGAAAACCTAACGAATCAGTTGAAGATTTTTATGACAAAATTCAGGTAATTTTAACTCAATTAGCAGGTGTTTTTGAAGGTGACCCATTCCAGAATGCATTAATGAGTCACTATAAGAAAGGGGCACTTAATATTTTTAAATTATCTGACGGTGAACCCTATTATTCAGATTTAAAAATAAGACGACCCCTTTCATTATCTCAGGCACTCAATTATTGCAAAGAATTAGACAATCAAAACAAGAAATTGGAAATATATGGGCAAATGGCAGGTACTTCTAAAAAGCCACACCCACACAACACTCCTACACAAAAACAACATCCACAAACAAATTACTTTGCACCTCGACAAAATTTCAATCCAATGCAAAGACAACCCTTTACCAACCCTCAAACTTTTCAAAAAATTCCTAGACAACAATTTCCTTTATTAAACAGAAATACTCCCTTCAAACCTTTCATTGCGCCTAAGCCTCACCCGGTATTCCAACAACAGCACAGGAATACTCCTCGAAACAATTACCAAAGACCTAATGCTGGCGACGTTTCAATGAGAACCGTCTCTCAATTTAGACGACCAAATAATCATCCAAATCAATCAAGACCTAACAATTTCCAAAATCAACAACGACCCAATTTCCTTGTTGAAGAACTAACAAACGTTGAACAAGACCCATATGTTTATGACGAATACGGAAATGCTTACCTACCCGTCCAACCTCTTGATACCGATCATAGATACCGATACGTTCTATGAACCTGACGATTGTACTGACTCACAATTAGATGAAAATACCATCGACCAAAATGAAAATGGAAATGAAAATTTTCATACACAGGCCTCGAAAGACAAAATTACATAGACTTAGAAGAAATTAACAATGCTTTAGTAAAAACACCCAGACTACCCTACATTTACTCAAACGAATACGACTGTAAAATTTTAATAGATAGCGGAGCTTCAGACTCTATCATGAACTCTTCTTTAGCTTTCAAATATTTTTCTGATTATTTATACGAAGAACCCTTCGAAGTTAAAACGGCCCACGGACAGACTAAAGGACAGTACAAATTGTACATTACACTTACCTACATTGAATTTTCAGTTTTTGACTTTCATACAACATTCGACTCATTAATTAGTCATGCTGACTTGACTAAAATGAATGCAATAATAAATTATTCTAACAATACATTGACTACCGAAGACACACAGATACAATTTCACGAGACAAGAGATAAAATTCTAACAAACATCACTTGCAAAATCCCAGTTAATTTACACAAAGGATCTTGTGTTATACTTGACCATGAACAAATTGTACCAGGTATCTATAATGTAGATAACGGTTTTGCTGATGTGCAATGTCTCAATAACATTCACATCGATGAGCCTATGGATGTAGATACCCTTGATAAATACGTTTACTCAGACAAAGCCCCGATTGATGACAATATTAATTGCGACGTAATAAAACAACTCAGATTAGATCATATGAACAACGAAGAAAAAAATAAAATTACAAAACATTGCAAGGAATTTAAATCAATTTTTAGCGACTACCAAAAAAAGTTAATTGCGACCACACAGATAACATATCACATCAGGACAACAGACGTTTCTCCCGTTTACCAAAAGAATTTCCGTTACCCCCAAAAACTTGAAGACGAAATTCAAAACCAAGTTAAAAAATTACTCAATGATGGTGTAATTAAACCTTCTATTTCTCCTTACGCTTCCCCTGTTTGGATAGTTCCAAAAAAGATGGATGCCTTAGGAAAAAAGAAATGGCGCATGGCCATTGACTTCCGTGAATTAAACAAAAAGACAATAGAAGACAAATACCCTTTACCCCGAATTGAAGACGGTTTAGATTCCTTAGGAAAATATTCTTATTACTCCACCTTAGATTTAACTTCTGGCTTCTTACAAATATCCCTTTACAAAGACAGTACAGAAAAAACTGTTTTATTCATTGACAACGGTCATTACGAATATGTACGTATGCCGTTTGGACTCAAAAACGCACCCGCTACATTCCAACGAATGATGGACACCGTATTACGAGACTTTTTTGTACAAATTTGCTTTTGTCTATATGGACGACATTGTAATCTTTTCAAAATCACTACACGAACACATAATACATCTAAAACAAGTTTTTCAAAGATTAAAAGACGCAAATTTAAAAGTATCCCTTGATAAATCCGAATTTGTAAGAAAAAGTTCCCTTTTTAGGACACGTAATCACTACTGAAGGTATTAAACCAAATCCCGACAAAATTACTTCCATCAACAAATTTCCAGTTCCAAAAACTGTAAAAGAACTCAAATCATTTTTAGGCTTGAGTGGCTATTACAGAAAATTTATAAAAAATTATTCGAAAATTGTCATTCCCCTAACGAGATGTCTAAAGAAAAATACTTCAATTAATATTAAAGACCCCTCGTATATAGAGGCTATCAACAAAATTAAAGAATTAATTACAAACGCTCCTGTTTTAGCTTATCCAGATTTTAATAAACATTTTTCTATTACCACTGACGCTAGCGATAAGACGATAGGTTTCTTAATTTCCCAAGAAGGACACCCCATTGCTTTTTACTCTCGTACACTTAACACGGCTGAAAGAAATTACAGTACTACAGAGAAAGAATTATTGGCTGTAGTAGAATCTTGTAAACATTTTAGGCCCTACATTTATGGTAGAAAATTCACCCTTTTTACAGACCATATGCCCTTAGTTTGGTTACAAAACCTAAAAGTATCTAATAGCAGATTAGCCCGCTGGAAAATTAAACTTTCAGAATATAATTTTGAAATTAAACACATTAAAGGTAAAGAAAATCACGTAGCACATGCACTTTCGCGAATGGAAATAAACGCTCTTGAAGAAGACGATTTTGACATAGATTCACTATTCGCCAACCCTTGTTCAGACCAAGACCTAGACTTTTTATCTCCAGAAGAAGCTGATGAAATTTTGTCCCAATTAGCCGAATTAGTCGAACCCATTAATGACAATGAACCCAACAATAATAATAACGACTTAGTTACTGTACATTCCAACCAAGAAGATCCTATACCTACAATGAAATTATCAGAAGAGAAACCCCTTCAGGTTTTCCCTTTACAGTTCACATTTAAATTAGAAAAACGTAAATTGACAACAAAAACCCTACCAAATGGTAGATTCAGAATTAACATTACTTTGGAAGACGAACAAACTTTATTCTGGCTTAAACATCAATTGACAAACATGCCCTTTAAAGTTCCCATCCAAGTAGGAATTCATTTTGACAACAAAATTAACGACGCTTTTCAACATTCCATATTTCAAACATTACATGGACAAAACAATAAAGTAACTTTTACGAAAACCCTTTTGGACTTAACACCCTATCATAGAGAAAAGGCTCTTGAATTAATATCGAACTATCATGATACTAATCATAATTGTATCAAAGAGACCTATTCCCATTTCAGAACAAAATTTTATTATCCAAATTTAAAGAAATTAATCACGCTTTACATCAATAAATGCGATGTATGTTTAAAATCAAAATATGAACGAATCCCCTATAAACCACCATACAAAGTATCTTCAAAACCTTTTGAAATAATAGTGATGGATTTATTTACTATTGAGAACAACATATTTTTGAAATATTTCGATCATTTCAGTAAATATGCGCAAGCATATCAGATAACAAACAAAAATTGCACTACCATAGTTAATAAATTAAGACATTTAATTAACCACCATAATCTTCCAGGTAAAATTTTAGTTGACATGGGGACAGAATTTTACAACCCCATCTCAAAGATTTCTGTAAACTTCTACTATCAGTTCACTTGAAAGAATTCACGGCACATTAAAAGAGAAATTAACAATTTTGAAATAACCAACCCTGAAGAAACAATTCCAAATTTAATGATACAATCTATTTTCATGTATAATAATTCTATTAAATCTACCACCAAATTTAGGCCCTTTGAAGTAATTCATGGACCCTATAAAGACATAACGGACTTGGAACTCCCTGAGTTCAACAACCCTAGCAATTATATAAATATCAGAATCAAGGAACTCTCAGTATTGTATAAAAAAGTTAAAAGTCGAAATTTAGACAGTAACCAAAAAGCTTCAGACAATATTAATCAACAAAGTGACCCTATTCCTCAATTACCAAGAGAAATTTACACCAAAACATCTGACAAATCTAAAATGGCCCCAAAATTTCAAAGAACAACCAAAATTGACCAAAATAATGACAGACTTGAAGGAATATTAGCAGGATAAACAAAAATTAGAAAAATACCTCTTCGTAACATTAGAAGGGTAAGAAAAGACATTTTGTTGCAGGATGACGAAGACATTCCTGATCACCCTTCTCCTCAGCCTGGCACAAGCCGGACAACTGACGTTACAAAATTAGACAGTAACATTACCTATGTATCCGAAAATGTTGGAAATACCCTCGTATTTTTCCACTATCACAACTTTGCTTATTCCATTAATCTTACCTTAGCACGGGAAGCCTGTACCGACTTAATAACAAGAAGCGCCGTATTGAAACTTCAACACAGATCTGACATATTTTACACTTTAGAAAATGTATTGTCTAACATTAATGACACCCTTCATAAATTCAAAATCCGTAGAAACCCTCGCGGACTAATAAACGGAGTAGGAAATGCACTTAATTTCCTGTTTGGGACAGTAGATAAAGACCAGTACGTAGAATTAAAATCGAACATGTATAAATTTTTTGAAAATCAAAAGAAAAAATTGAAAAGTAAGACCTGTATTTGTCATTAGCCCATCATTTTTCTAATGACTACGTAAATTTGATTAATACGGTTCAAGAAAATTATAGTAAGTCATTTAATGCATTTAATGCTGCAACAACTAGCCTTCAAAAAGAAATAAATGTATTACATTTGACTCAAATTGCAAGTAATCTCTTGAACTATTTGCAACTTTTGGAACGATCAATCACTTTCGCCCGCGAAAATATTCCAAATTTTGAAACTATTCCTAATATCCAAATTAACGAAATGATTAAACATCTTCAAGAAATTTATTCAAAAACCAGCTACTGTCTACCGATGAAGAAGAACCATTAAATCAATTAAAGTTTAACAAACAAACCATTATCTTGTCAAATGATACTGTGTTGTGTATTATCAGCTTCCCTATTGTAAAACCTATTCGATTCAAATTAAACATAATATATCCCTTAATAAAAGAAAATACTATCCTTTTAATACCCTCTGTCTTTATGCTCAAATATGAAACCCTTATCCTATGGTATAGCAATTGTGCTGTAGTAGATAAAAACCAATTTTACTGTTCTAACCAAGTTAAGACAAATGTCACAGAATTGTCCATGTCTCCCACCATCTACATTCAAAATTATGAAGAAATTCAGGCGTTACGGAACGGAACCCTGCTGATAACCACGACTAACCATTGGAGCATTGATAACAAGCAATATGGCTGCGGCTCCTACCTGATTAATTATGACAAAATGACCATCATAAATCAGCAACTGTTTGAAAAGGAAACTACATCAATAAGAAAAAAAGAAGTCCAGTTTGGAATGGTTACCCTACAAACTCCGAAGGAAGGGCTTCTCAAACTCAGCAACTACCCCCAAGACCATCGAGAAATAGCAACACTGCTGCAAAAGATCGAGAAGACTCCGGTCCATCTACAGCAGTTGACCTGCTGCCATCACGACCCTCTCGCTCGTGATATTGACCACATTAATCGCTACCTTGTGTCTCAAGGGAAGGATAAAGTCTGTTCTGCTCAAGAAGAACCGACACCGAGCCAATGAAGAACATGGTAGAGAACTTAGAGAAATGAAGACATCTCCAGCATCCCTTCGTCCCATAATCGTTTGAAGACGAGGACGTCTTTCATCCCAAGGGAGGAGGAGTTACATCCAGCGACCTTTGCCCCTACCTATGAATTACACCACCGGCCATGACACATCCAATTAGTATATAAGCTCATAATTTTCTCATTCATTCAACAGTCTACTTTATAGGTCAAACCTATGTAACTTGTTCATTTGCCATCAATAGTGTGTAATAATTAAGATAATAAAGTGTAATCCAGGTTCCTGAAAACCGAACCAAATAAATGTGTTAAAACAAAGTGTTTTTAAAACTCCATTCGAACATCGTACGTTTTAACTGTGGGTCTAAAGTAGCCCATGACGTCGAGTATAATGTTATTTTACACAGAAATGAAATTATAACGATTACGGAATACATATAAGTGGTTCACAAACGACCCTGGTCACCCAGCGTTTGGTAGAGGTTTGTAATATGACGTACAAGTGTACGAAAAGAAATGCAGACCTACTTTGACCAATCACATGTGTTAAATTGCTCTTTCTAGCGCTAGTTTTGGATGGCAGGGCTCATTAACCCCACGTGGAGTAATACAAGGATGTATCCAGAAGGACCAAGTTGGTTATTGTGTTTTCATTGAATGTAAAAAGCCAAATATTGATATAACCTCATATAATTACACTGCTGCAAGTGACTGGAATAAATACAGATAATGTCGTAGTTTCCAACAGGTTGTTCAGTTTGCTTTGGATTGTTGTAGAATTTACTTGTTTGTTAGTGTTAGTTTATTTATTTAGTGGTCATTTCATAAAAGACTATTACAATAAGGACAATTAGTAGTGTGATAGTGCATTGTAGTAGGGTTCTTATTCAACCGTCACTTGGTGGTGAGTTACATTACCAGTACCTTTCGTATAATTCGTAATATACCCGGTATCTGGGCCAAAATTCGCAGCAACTGGGTACGCCGCTGTCAGGTTGCATTGAAACGAATGGCGGACAGTTTCAAGATTTTTTATAAAAGGTACGCTTTTCTTTTTCACTTTTACTTTTTTTTACAACGTGGAAGTGCATTCGGCTTCTTCCCGGTAGGTACTTGTTACATCCACGCTAGATCAGCTGCGCGACGTTAGTCGCCTAGATCTAGGCCCGTAGTGAAACAAGTTGCACGTTCAAATTTACAAAGACGATTTGCGAGCTCAATTGTCACTGAATTGAATTTTTGTTGTATTTTGTGTCAGGAAGCCATGTTTTTTTTTAATGATTATAAATGGGACACCCTGTATATTACAAGCACAAGCTAAAAATCCAAGGAGTGAAATTACTCACTATAAATTATATATAGAATTGTAGAACCATACCAGACAACAACTTTAAGCATTATGCCGTCAATTTTCGGCAACACACCTGAGTATGCAAGTGAACTAAACTTTAAGTTTTGAAGTGGATATTTTGATAAATTTATTTTGTACTGCATTTCTAAAAAAGTATAGGCGAAGAAAAATAATCATTTAGAACATAATGCCGTACAAAACTAACGGCGCCCGAAGCCGGGGTAATTTTTTATTTTTAGTCAATTCCACGATAATTTTTAATCATTTAATGCTGTACGACGTTTGCAAAATATTAATAAATAAATAAATTTCCAACATTTTTAAAATTCTCTGAAACTTTAAAAAAAATTTATGTACTTATATTGCTAATATCACATCTGTTTTCAACTGTTCAAAGGTTAGAAAAAAAAAGAAAAAGTGATGCCGTACATTTTTATTTGATGGAATTTTCTCAATGACGACATTTTTACTAGCAATTAAGTTTAAAAGTTTAAAAAATTCCATGAAAGTATGGTAGAAGGAAAAATTTTCCAAGACGAATATAACGTAATATAAGATATTTCTGTTCGGACTGCTTTAGAGTATATGGGATTTCGGAGCGGTAAATTTAATTTAGAAATATAAGGAAATTTCATTACATTACACTACATTAAATATGTACGGGACTGCAAAATAACACAGGAAAACGACGAAAAGACTTTTTTAAATAATTTTAGTTAATTTCTATGTAATTTGGTGTGCTGATTCCGAAGAAAATAACGAAAAAGTCGAATCACCCTCCATTTTCTCACATTTCAATATTAAATAAAAGTAAATTTTATTAAATTGGTTTATTGCCATGATATTGACAGTTTAATGAACGAATCTGGCATTGAATACAAAAAGGAAGATTGGACACTTTTTATAGACTCATCAAAAACAAGTTTAAAAGGTGTATTATTACACAATGGAAATACTTATGCCTCTTTGCTTGTTGCTCATTCGGTCCATATGAGAAAAACATACGAAAATCTTAATATAATTTTTGACAAAATGAACTATACGGCTCATGATTGGATGCCGTGTGGAGATTTAAAAGTTATCTCAATGCTTCTTGGTCAACAGAAGGGATTCACAAAGTTTCCATGTTTTATATGTGACTGGGACAGCAGAGCAAGGGATCAACATTGGTCCAAAACACAATGGTCTTTAAGAAAAACTTTGACACCCGGTCGGAAGAGTATTTTGCGTACAACTTTGGTTGACCCCAAAAAGATTCTTTTACCACTACTACACATTAAGTTGGGTTTAATAAAACAATTTGTAAAAGCTTTGCCTAAAGATGGTGATTGTTTTAAATATTTATGTAGAAAATTTCTTCATTTATCAGAAGCTAAACTGAAAGAAGGGATTTTCGTTGGGCCTGATATTCGTAAATTGATGCTCGATACCAACTTCGAAGCAACGATGAGTACAAAGGAAAAAGAGGCTTGGATATCATTTAGAGAAGTTGTGACGAAGTTTTTGGGCAATGTAAAAGATCCTAACTATGAACTTATCATGTCTAACATGATAAACAATTTTAAAAATCTTGGTTGTCTGATGAGCCTTAAAGTCCACTTTTTTGCACAACCATCTTGACTTCTTTCCTACAAACTTAGGTGATGTCAGTGAAGAGCAAGGGGAACAGTTTCATCAGGGCATCAAAGAAATGGAGAAACGATAGCAAGGAAGGTGGAATGTAAACAGAGAGCAACAGAATGCTTCGCATCGGAGAAAAAGCTATACAAGAAACTTTACAGAGAGAAGAGAGAGAAAATACAAAAAAACATATATCTAATAATTAGTAATCTATTATTTGTAAAAGAAAATTGCAACTTCATTAAGAACTAAATTTTTTAATTTTTAATTATCAAATATTTCCCTACTTTTTGAAATATACAATACACAATGTCATATTGTGAGAAAATTGTGGGTGATAAAAAAAAACTGATATCGAATACGATTTCAGCACTAAAAAATACATAAGATTTAGGTAAATTAGTTTAAAAAGTTTTTACAAACATTTTTTTTGTTGGCCTGTGTAATCATTGAAGATGAGCATAGAAATCGAACCATGCAAACGCCGTATAGTTACACTTTTTTTTTACTAAAAATATTTACCCTCATCAGAAGAAATTAATTTTACACGGTGAGTCGTATAAAATGTACGGCATAATATAAAATTTCGTTCCTTCATGGTGTGAAACTAAAATCATTAAATAACATGTAAAATCAAAGCTATATATGACTTAATTTAAGGGAAAGTGTTAGGATTTCTTACACTTGAACCAGTAAATCTGTACGGCGTTGCTGGAAAATGAATCTACGTAATAAGCGACTTAAAATAATGCAAACGCCGTACAGTTATCGTGGAATTGACTAAAAATAAAGTGTCAGGCTTCCGACACCATTTGTCTAAATGTCATTTATAAGAGTATAGTTGCCCCTGATACACTAAAAATTTAGTGCCTGTTTTAAGACTTATTTAAGTGCCTTCTGAATAAATGGCGGCTCATGCATATTTTTTCTATGGAAAATACATAGGTGTCCAATATTATGCACTATCCTAATATTAGGCGACCTTCCTCTACGATATAGCCTAATCCATTTTATAGTGGCCTTTAAAAAGTTCCGTATAAGAAGACGAAACGTGGGTTAAATTTATTTATTAATATTAGGTACAAAAAGAAAAGATGTAGTATCAATACATACATACATGTAAATATTGAAACCTGCAGAGGTGCATAGTAATGAACCTGTATGCAGCCTGATACCTTAAATAATAAGAAAATAAACAAGTATTATACAAAATAAAAAAAAAAACAAAATGTAGTAAATGCACTATTTAGTAAAATACAATATTATTTTTGGTCTTTTTTTACATTAGTTGACAGACGAGTTGAGACATGAAGTTGTCAGGTAGGTAGTATTAGCCAAGTAAAATCGTCCAACTCCAACACCAAAACACGACACTGTAGTTGTCCGAAGCATTTTTCGGTAACAAGGTTACTGAAGTTCACTTCAGCCCCTAAAGAAGGTAACTTTGTTACCGAAAAATGCTTCGAACAACTGCAGTGAATTGTATTTTGGAGTTGGGGTTTGAGCTATTTTGTTTGTTCTATAACAATCTCCAAAGTTTTTCCAATCTTCTTATTAAGTAAAATCGTGTGGTACTATTTATGTTGTACTAACGTCTACAATACAACAATTTCCTTCATTTCTCAACAAATCCCGCAAAAATACCCATGTGAATTATTGTTCTCCCTTCCCACCCCTCTCATTACATATTCCACCCTTCTGCAACAGCAACTCGCGTGTCTAATACAACAATTCACCTCATTTATGCAAAAACCCCTCAAAAGTATCAATCACAACTAATGTAAAAAATCACCATAATTAATTAAGAGCTAACTTAATTCACATCTATTTTAAGGCATAGTTTACGCTTTGTACTCAAAATATAAGTCACTTGTTTAGAAGTCAGATTAAAGAAAAATCACACCATAGATAATCATCACATGAAAACGATAACAAATATTAGAGGTTAAGTATATCGCAACCGTCATGTCTAGTTTAATGCGCACCATGAATGCGCACCGTAGTGTGCACCGACGCTTACTAATGGAAATGCCTTAGCGATTAGAATTGTGGTACAACAAAAGAAAGAGACGGAACGAAGTTTCTGACAAAAACCAACTCTCTCACTATAGTGCGTTGGCGTGTCATGAAAGAGATAGCACTAGTCCGAAACCATACGCGATCTCCCTCACTATTCGAGCCAAGAAATTATTACAACGACATACAGCTGAGGCACGTCCATTAATATATGTCTATGGTAGTGTGCATGTAGTGTGTATATATCTATGGTCATAGACTATCTATCTATCTATGAAGTTGGTTATATCGGGCTTGTCAAATCTTCACTGGTTTCATTCAAATTTCATCTTCAAATCTTGACTGGTCTGCGGTTTCAGTCAGTCACTAGTCTTAAAACGGGGCGCGTAAAAATGTAAAAATCGCTATAGTTATTTATTAGTTGATCCGCCACTTATCCGCAGTATTCTCTCGCGCTTGTAAATTTGATTAAATTAGAATAAAGTTTGTAGTGTTCATGTAAGAACATTTATGATTATATCCTACAAATTATGGAACTTTATCCCTCACACGCGCGCAGCACTCTCATGTTTTAAAGTTTTGAAATCACCCATCGCGCGTGTCAGCCGGAGCTACACGAAATGGGCCGAATGCTTCCGTCAAATATATATGCGGCTGACAAATGTTTCTTTTACATGTCTATTCTTTTTGTATAGTTCATTCTATTGTATAAGCTCAAAGTTCAATTGTAAAGTTAAAAAAATTATTTGTGCCTTGATTGAAAAAGAAATTACTAAAACCCATATACACATAATTACTTATTTTCGAAGCGCATTATTAGTGTTTTTCAAAACAAATTACAAGTATGTCGCTTCAATTTAGAACTTTACGACAAGTGATTCAAAAGAACAGACGGGCAGGTATGATTTGGTACTTACAAATATTGCAATTCTATATCTTTTGTACTTTGCACTCATTTTACTCATTTTTGTAGCCTCTGTTCGATTTGTGTCAACACATGATCTAAAGCATACCAAGACCAAAGTAGTGGACAATATAGCAGTTATTACAATTGATACTCCCAATGCAAAGGTATATACATCATTTATTAAAGCAAGCATGTAAGGATACATCATTTTTTGATTAAGGAATTACTTCTGTAAAAATAGAAAAACTATATGACAGTATAATTATGAAAATATATCTGAGAGGTATCACAGTAATTGTTAACTTTAGGAGACACTTCTCCGTACTTCTTGAAAGGGCCTAGCCAATCAAGCATATGAAATTTGCACAGACGTCTATTTACGTTTATTGCTTTTTTATTGATTAGGTATTTGGGGTCATAATAAATTGTAGGGCTCTAATTTCAATTATAAATTATGTACCTAAAGAGGTAATAACCCTAATAAATTCCAAATTTTGTTAAAAAAACTGTAATAGATATTGGGATGGAACCAACGCGAAATCGCGAAACGAAAGTTATTTTTTAGATGCCAATCACATATGAAACATTTTTTTCAAAATTAGATTTAATTTTAAGGGTGAAAAAAAATGACGTTATTTTTTTGGTTATTGTTTTCTACAAAAAAGCCCTGAACATATACCAACCAATTGTCTAGCTTTTAGCCTCAGCATATAAAAAATACAAAATGAAATATTTGGTGAAGTACAATTAAAAAACAAAACTTCTAATATACCTACCTACTTATATGAAAAAATCTTCAATCATTTTTCGTATATTGGCAAATATCGGTCGCCCAAGTATGTGGGCGTTGTATAACTTTCATGATCGATATAAAAAAAAAGTTTGCTAAAATTTAATAAACAAGTTTTGCTATGTGCAGTATATTTTTAAATCGCAAGGAAAAAAGTTACTGAAAAAAGTATGAGCATAATTTCCTATATTTTAGATTTATTGTGAATTAATGTAAGTCCTGCATTTTGAAATTGTTTTATATATTATGCCTTCCTATTCTCCTTTGGTTTAATGGAAACAAAGCGTCTATGCTATTTACAATAAACGATATTGTCACGCGAATCCAATAATTTGCAATGATTTCTACGTTTGGCAGATATACGAAGATTTTTGAAAGAAAATTAAGAATAATGTACAGTACCTTACTGTAAATTTTGTAGCAAACCGTAATATAGCTCAACGAGAAACATGCTTGTTCCTTTCCCTCATGACTATAAAGACAAGATCTGAAAGTTATCAATCAAGACCCAGAGTTTTTATTTACTTCAAGTGCTCATTACAATTATAACAAACAACAGGAATTAGATGATTTGTTACGAGACTTGAATTTGTCTGTAAGACGAGTTGAATACTTAAATGTAGATTACAATAGCAGGCTTGCTGACACCGAGTATAAAAACGTCTGTACAGCGGAAACGAAGTAAAGAAATTACTCCATTTTAGTATAAAACTAAATTTTTGAATTAATTTTACCCACTACAGATGACCTCAAATTAATGAAAAAAAAATGCTGCTGCCATTCCTTTGCTGGAAATCAAACCCGGGTCACTGGTTTTACACACTAGTACTCTACCGCTAAGCTATAAGGAGGTGACAGCAGAAACAATAGAACATACAGATATACACGTACGTTCGCCCGTAAAACAAACTTAGTAGCGTATTCTAAAATATTACCGCACATTAATTGAAAAACGTTGCTGAATTTGCGTACGGAAAAAATTGGGGTCGGCAGCATTTTTTTGCCGAAACCACTGACATAAATCAATTCGCGGCTGGAAATTAGTTTTTTGCAAGGCTTGCACTCTTTGTAAATGATATGGATGCAGCAACTGTTTCTTTAAAATGCGCCACACTGTAATATGGAAAGAGCTATGGTTCCGCGCTATTTCTCGTGTGCTACTTTGGAAGTTGTTCTCGCATTCCCCGTAAATTAGTATCATGTCCCAAAATATTGTCGTACTGAAGCCATTGTACCAACTACTGTTGTTATTGACCTATGACAATGGTATGTTACCCAACTACTACCAATTCGCTAAATACATACACGTTTACAACACTAAAAGAACAAGGAGCCATTGTAGATAGGTTGTAAAATATACATTGTCGGTTACACTTACTACAAAACATATGCAACACGGATAATGCCGATGATTAGCTGATGAAATGCGGAGTTGAATTGCCCCCTGCGTGATCCTATCAGAGCTGGACTGGCTCTTGCCTGTACGTTTACATACGTTTTTCTCGAAAACGGTGGACTTTCGGACCACCAAACATTTACTTCTTACATCATGCCCTATCACCTGCAAGCTTACTACTTACTTCAGAAACACGCAGTATATTGTGATTCATAGACTTCTAGCTCTTCATGTGATAAGACAGTTTTTGTTGCTCTTTCGTAGTATGTCATATGTACACTCTCAACTCGCTTTGACTAAACAGTGTTTCCTATGGATAGGTTCATGACATATCCTTTTTATTATATCATTATGTATTATGTTAAGAGCTGAAATTGCGTCGTGTCACGCTTAACCCCAAGTAATCATTCCGTACTACAGAATTGAGTGGACTATACTAAAATAAATTTTTGCTGAAGAAAATTTTCTTAACTTCAGCATCATATTATTGATAGGTAATTGCCAACGCAGGTTAGTATCAATATTTAAATGCGTTTAATGTACACCAAACCATTTCTAGCTACAAAATTAATGCTGTCTAAATCTACATCCACAATACATTCACAACGGATGCTGTTGCGCATGTATACATGTATCTTATTCACTCTTACAGGTAACGTCAGTTGAGTTGCAAGCGGGTCGTTGCCGTTTTGGATCTTTCGCAGGATATTTACAATTATCACATTTTTATTTTATTTACAACCGGGATGAAAAACGAAAGAGTATTTGGTTATTTGGTTAGGTAGGTAAATACATGTATTCACAGAATTACTATGTTCATATTAGATTTAGAACATTTTTTTTTCATTTACGTTGGGATGTGTTAATTTGTTTACACCTTTAGGTTTGGAACTTTCAATATTTTATTGTTAATTTTTCTTTCACAGTTTTCAGTCCATTTTTTTTTTGTTCAAATCACGAAACCTATTGTAGGTGCGAGTTCTACTTAAACACATTATCACTTCAAAATGTATAATTATATTGTAATGTTCGTAGGTTTAACAAAATTAACTTTAAGAATGATAACGACAAGACTATTTATTTACACTAATTATTAAAGAACTTAAAAACACTACTGTTGATATATCACTATTACTGCGCTATTTATTTCACTGTTATCACTGTCAATTTATTTCCCGATTCACTTCTGCAACGGTCAATTTATTTCTACTTCTCCTTGGCGATCGTCTCTTCCTTTAAATACTATTTATTTCCGTTCGGGAACCTTCTCGAACCGCCAGGAAAAGTTTCTTTTTCTTTGAACTGTTTAATTGCTTTCCCAGAATGCAGGTACGACACACATTTACAAATACGGCGCACATGAAGAAAGGCGCCCGCGGCTAGTCGGCGAATCGATAAGCCGCTCACACACACGTATGCCCGATCGCACACAAACACGCTCGTGCTCGCTACAATATTTTTCATTTTTAATTTAGCAATCGTTTTAACGGTCAATTTAGTAAATACCTTGCGTTCACAGCTACTTCGATTAGACCATTATTGAATGTAAAGGTTTCCCTATTGATATAAAAGTGATCTAATCTGGATCTCTATTAGTATCGAATCTATTTGTCGCTGTACCCAGACTACATTTATGCTTGAATTTATATACAACAGTCTGCAATGTACCGTAAAGATTCATTAATAACATTCATTAATAACATAACTTATATTTAAAGTTCAAATATTCGTAAGAATTTTGAATTTTCAGTTTCTGTTTCATCATCAAAATATGAGGCTCAAGAAAGGAATAATTATTAAATTCGGTTTCATCCAATTCATCCTCTATTACATCAGATGAAATAACTGTGCTTCATTTGAAAGCATATTGTGAGTTAAACAAACATCATCACTATTACAAGAATTATTATGAAAACAATCACTTGCTGTAGAAGGCAAAATTCCGCACTTGGAGTTGTATTTTGTTTCTTAGTGAAAACTGAAGTAGAATTCTTCCCCAATAAAAACCATTTCAAGCGATACTGAAAATCCAATGCAGATGGGTGATCATTGGAACCTCCCATCCCTCGTGTGTATGCAAAAGAAATTCTAGTACTTCTTGATCCTATTTTATTAAAGGCTTTTAAACGTTTCTAGTAAAGACTTACTAGAATGTAGAACTCTTTTTTGGAATGAAATAAGTGACTTCTGGATTTTCTACTTTTAGTTCACTGATAGACATGTTATTTAAAATTGGTTTTTCATTTTCAGTTTGTTCCAAATGCAAAATAAGCAGAATATGTAAACACATTGTATAAATAAATCAGTTTTTTGTATTCTTACCTATCATTGTATTGTTCAGTATAAAATGTTCTTTGTTCATGTAATTCGGCTGATTTTGTCACAACTAGATCTACAAAATTTACAATGTTAAAAAATATCACATTAATGTTTACAATGAACTTATTATCCTTCATGTAGTTGTTGTATTTCCATTTCTATTTCTGTGCAACTTGGTTTACTTGCTGACTATACCATTGTATTTTTCTTCACCTAAAATACTGCGATTATTATTGAAATTCTTTGTAGGCGGATGTAATGTAGGTCTATATCTTTTGGGACAACTTCATCAATTTTTATTTCATTGGCACTTCAATAAAATTTTCTTCAAAATGTATTGAACACAAATGCTAAAACATTTAAGTGCCTGTATGTATTCGTGCGTTTACACTATAAAAAGATTAGAAGTCAAACTATTACAAAACGGTTTTTATGTTAATTATGTCTTCCCTTTTACATCCAGCGGTTTTGTAATCCTGGATTTTTCGAACGATCACATCAGAAAGAGATTTTGTTTTTCTGCAATGATTGTGACATTTTGCCACAGTACAATTCGATAACTGAATGAAACGTTCAAATAGAAGTAAATTACCCAAACAAATTATTGAAAAAATATTTTTCTGTCGATAACATAGTATGCTTGAGCTTTGAGCGTCACCCTTAAAATTTTTCGAAGAAGGAGACCCCTTTATACCAGTTAACAAACTCTGTAACTCGGCTGACGTAATGCGCAGTACGGGTTTGTTTTGGTGCTTCGATCTAGCATACCGTTATGAATATATTGTGATAACGTCTAAATCATAGACATATATTAATGGACGTGCCTTAGCCGTATGGCGTTGTAATAATTTCTTGGCTCGAAAAGTGAAGGAGAAGGCGTATGGTTTAGGACTAGTGCTATCTCTTTCATGACACGCTTACGCACAATCGTGAGAGAGATGGATATTGTCCGAAACTTCGTTCCATCTCTTTCTTTGGTTGTACCACAATTCTGACCGCTAAGGCATGTCCATTGGTAAACGTCGATGGTCCAAATGGTATTGCTCAAGTCTTATTTACATTGGCGGCATGTCGTCAATAAACCATTCAAATAGTATTATTAATTGTAACTTTTTTTTGTTTTTACTAAGTCGTTTTAATTGTTTTCATAAAAAATTGCTGTATCATCTGCTAAAGTGACAATTATCTCATGACATGCAATATGACAAATGTGATTTACATATAGAATAAGCAATATTGGGTCAATAACCGTTCTTTGAAGAACCCCACATACAACATTCATTTCTTCACTTATTTCATTATCAATGTTTACATTTTATTTTCTGTTTTTCAAATAATTTCATAATAGCTTGTTGACTATGTCACGCAAACCTATTTCCATTTTATTAGTAAAATCGTATAATTAACGTATGGTTTTGCCGGGTCAGTAAAAATACTAAGTACGCAATAGATTAATTTAGAACAGCTATAGCATCTTTCCTGGAGTGTTTTATTCGAAAAACTGGACTGTTTTTCATTTAAAAGAAATTGATAAATTCTAAAAACCTTCTTTTTAATGTTCACAAATGTTTGTCACATTTGCTGCTAGTGAAATTAGCCTGTAATTGGTGGCTTGCTATTTATCCCCTTTTTCGTAAACTGGAATTGCCTGGGCTTTGTTTTCCTGTTTTCTGTATGTTATTATACTTAGTGGTTTCGAAATAACTTCTACAATTTCTAGTATCCTGTTATCTATACCGTTAATTCCAGGTGACTTGTTATTGTCAGTGCTATAGTACCATTTATTATTCTGCTTTCAAGAAGAATAATATAACTTCTATTATTAACATTTTTTAATATCGTTTCAGTCAGTTTTGTTCCTTTTTATTATTGTAGTTACATTGTTCCTATAAACATTCTAATTTTTAATAATTAATTTAATTTTGGCATGTTAGGGGCTGGTATGTTTTCTATGATCTGGTCCCACTTAATGAAAGAAATATGATTGTCATCAGTTTTGAAATTTTTGCCAGTATCATCACAGATTTTGCAGAAAATGACCTGAACTTCATCTTTTTCGACACCTGTACATAAGCGACGTAACGATATTCTGTTCTATTCAAACATTTCTAAAATCAAACAACGTATAAAACACAGAGAAAAACGAATGTGTGTGTTGTATTAAAGTAAAATAATATACGTAAACAAATGAGTTATTGATTAAAAAAAAAACAATCGACTACGTAAATATATAAGTTCTATATATATTTTCGTGACTGCTATTTAAAACCCTTTATTTTCATACACCCGATAGATTTTAAGAAAAGTTTTAAGGATTATGACTTAAAAATGGAAAAAGCAATTAACAAATAAGATTTAACAATTGAAAAAAAGACTGTAAACCAAAATTCAACAATTGAAAAAAGACTAAACCAAAATTCAACAAAGAAGTTAAAGAAACCATCAATTGTATGGGATGGTGGTATCTGTTTCCCCCCTTTTTTCAAATTTATTGAACAACTATAGTTCATCCATTAGTAAATTACTAGTAACGTTATATTTATTGCTGAGAACTCCAGACAACATGTACACTGTACAAAATACGGTTCGTATACCTACATTCACCCCGAATTTGTTTCTTGTAGCAGTTGTATTTGTTAAAACTTATGTATTTGATTCTTAAAAATGTCCTAATAAATATGAAGCTAGTCGAACAAACAATAAATACTGTTTTATTTCTAACGTTAAAGTGAAGTATAGAAAAGTTACAAGAATAATTAAATAAAATAAATTATAATGGAGCTTCACAAAGTAACAAAGATCTCTATTAGTTATAATTCCAGTATGCTTACTTATATTATTTTTATCATCCACGTGGATATAATATGCTGAACTTAAATTCAACTGCGGCATTGTTTTACCATGGGTTGGATAAAGTTAAATCTTAAACTTTTACTATCGTTTAATGAGTTTAAAAAAAAATTCGAGTTTATGAAAAGCAGTCAACGTTTCATCATCATCATCATCATCATCATTATCATAGGCATTCTTCAACCCGAGGGCTGGTTGGACACATAGAAATCCAATAAAACTCAAATCCGAAAGCACAGTTTTCAAATAGAATTTCAGAAAAAAAAGCAAATGAAATTTACAATTTATATTTCCTAATTGCTTCCCTAAATCGATTTTCTAATACCACTATGTACACATACATAGATACTTCTTGTCCTTATATTAAGTACAAATCATCTATACTGTAAGAATTTGTATGTTCATTTCTTTATTGCTGTTCTTGTTCATTCGTTAATTATTTTAATTGGCTCAAGTAATCAACAGTGTTACAAATGTTGTACAAAAGTTACATGTATAAATAATTGTTCTAACTCCCATAGTTCTGGAAACGATCTAAGTGTTTAAAAGTCCTTGTATATGTTTGTTTACTCATCAAAATTGTAACAATCTACTCACTCCACCTAAGAAGATATTTTAGTAAAACATTATTTTCTCCGCCAATTACTCGCCTGCGGAAATTAAAAAAGAGACAAAATGCTTAAAATCTAAATTACGTTTCTGTTTGGATTACTTTTAATACGTACATTGTTTAATCGAAACTCATACAAGGGTTATGAAGGATCTACCCTGTCTATAACCATTAGAGGTATATAATGCCTGCTAAAAATGTTTTCTGTTAGCTACTCCGTTTAGTGTAAACATATTCTGCATCACCGGTAATTGACCTAATTTACACCTATAAATGTTTATATAAAAACGCTACTTTCGAGCAATATAGTCGGATCTAACTATAGTCCTATATTGTAAAGATTGGACTTCTAACTTTGTTAGTAAAAATATTGTCTGATATCTGTTGTAATTTGTATTGTATCATCTTATTTGAAGTACAATATACGTATGTGTTGTGCGAGTTCTATTTTATTTTTAAATGAATCCGCTCCCTATAATACAAGTTCTGTATCAAATATGCTTAATTAACTGTACATTTATCTAAATTGTATATGTAACGGAACGAACACGAGAATTATAATTTAATACACTTATTATATGTTGTAGGTAAACTCCTTGGGAACAGAGATAATGTTAGAATTTGATTCAATACTTCATAAAATAAAAAGTGACACATCAGTCCAAGCTGCAGTGTTAATATCAGGTAAACCCAACTGCTTTATTGCTGGAGCTGATATATCGATGTTGGAGAATTGCAAAACAGAAGAAGATGCTACACGTATAGCTACAATTGGTCAGGCATTACTAAATGAGATAGAAACGAGTTCAAAACCAATAGTTGCTGCGGTACAAGGATCATGTTTGGGAGGTGGTTTAGAAGTAGCTTTATCGTGTCATTACAGAATTGGAGTAAATGATAAAAAAACTGCTTTAGGTTAGTACTCATTTACGTCTGTACCTAGATCATAGTACTTCAAGAATATATCGTTCTCCCTTTCAAATTTTAACTTGAATCATTAAAAGTAAAATGTAGGTGATTCTAATTTCATTAATGGTTAATAAAAATGCATGTTCCTAATAAATAGTTAATTTGCGTTCATTTTACGCATAAATAATTAATTATGTTCTTAACTGTAATACTGTCAGTATTTTTTACATATTGGCTGTATTTTAAACAGCGCTTTTAATGTTCAAAGGTGAAAGTAGCGCCAGTCTTGATATTACGACGTCTATTTTGAAACAAAAAACGTTCTTTGAATTGAAACATCCTTATCGACATACGAAGGAAATTTATTACAGTATAAAACTGTAAAGTGTAACGTCACACGTCAGGTCACGCGCCAACTGTGGCCCCTGGTGGATACGTCCAAAACGAGTAATTTTTAACAAGCTTCAGAAGCTAACCTGTTAGTAGCAACCGATAATCCAAAAATTTTCATTTAAGTATGTGTATTGTATATACGTTTGTGTTTGTTTTAATTTTTAATTTCTATGCAGTTCTGTATGGTGCAAGCGTAAAAGTTTTTAACATAACTAAACCAATATTCCGCATTCGTCCGCTCGAAATAAAATTGTATCTCTCTGGCGTTTAGTTATTAGTTAATACAATAGTTTAATCGAAACTGCCAGACGCGGATCGCGCAGAATACAGGCCACTTCGAATTATTTTATTCGATTATGGTAACGTGCTTATTACGTTGAGGTTAGCTAGGTAGGGATTCGTTTCAGCAAGTAGATATCCATATATTTAAATGGACCTTGTTGGAGCATACGTAATCCTAAAATGTAGCTTCATACTACAGATAGCGTTTACAGCGCCATTTGTGGTATTTTATAAAAAGCGCTGTTAAGACAGCAGGTAAAAGTTGGTCTGTGTTGTGTCGGAGCTGTCTGCGACGCGCTGATAAAATCCAAAAAGATCGAAATCGCAGTTTCGACAGAGTACAGACCACTTCGAATTATTTTATTCTATTAATTTATTTTATTATCAAGGTTGCTGTTGTTTCCAATTTTTAACTTGAAAAGGGCGGTTTAAAATGCAGAGATAGATGCAGGAGTTGATAAAACAGGAAAATTAAGTAAATGTTTGGTGGTCCGAAAGTCCACCAGTTTCTTTGTATGGGGTTGTATGAAATAGTGCGTGTATCAAACGTCAGTGCATAATGCTAATGATTTGCACGACCGTATATGAAGTACGCCAAATGACTGACATTTTTGCTCTATTCAGTGTGTTTACTGGCGGTGTAATTAATTTTTTCTAATGGGATGTAATGGCGAACAATCCTTAAAAAAGGTAAGGCACCTTGGCAATACTGTAATGGTGGTTTGGAAATTCATTAAAATTGCAATTACCAATCCAGAGGATATTAGTTTACCTTTTGATGAAGTTCTCCTTTCTTTTCTGTTTTTTGTACCATGTCAAGGTGTACTTTATTTAATACTGTATACTATCAGCGATGAGCAATGAAGTTATCCATTTAATTTTTATCACAATGGGCGTCTAAACATTATTATGCACAGGGTCGGGCTCCGGATTGCAAGTTTTAGTTTTCATACAATTGTTTTGTCTATTCTGTTGTAGTATGATGGAACTTGGTGCGCATACGTACATGTCGCTCATCTGATCAGCGAGCTATTTTGTTTACCTATCAAGGAACGAGCCAATAGAAACATTGTAAAAAAGTCAAAGTGAAAAATAAATTTCTGCTTTTCGTAAAGTGTTGAAATTGTCCACCGTTAACATGAATTCCAAAATGACAGCCCAATGTGTATCTTTTGTCTCAGATATCGGGAGTACCTTAAATTGTATGAAAAACATTGGTAATGTCAATTCGTAATTCATACACCGTGGCCATAGGCAAGGTGTATAGATACTAATTCTTTTGCATAGTTCCGTAAATAAAAATCTATTGATGTCAGAATGGTGTAGGCAGCGACTGATCAAGAGTTCTGACCGCCCTAGGCTAATTATGAGGACGCGCCCCCGCTAGGTGTGTTACGGACGGCCTAAAAAGTAGTAATTGAGTAGAGTAGTAGTGTGAAAATTTTAACATGGTTCATACTACCTATAAAAGTTTTCAGATCGATCTGCAAGCGAAACTAACGTTGTCTTTTAATCTACATGACATTCGACCTTAGGGTGGCAAACCATTTTTTAAGCTGACCGTACATAAAGGCAAAGTACCTCACGCATTTAGGACCAAAATCATGANACAAAAATACAGCGACTGATCAAGAGTTCTGACCGCCCTAGGCTAATTATTAGGACGCGCCCCCGCTAGGTGTGTTACGGACGGCCTAAAAAGTAGTAATTGAGTAGAGTAGTAGTGTGAAAATTTTAACATGGTTCATACTACCTATAAAAGTTTCCAGATCGATCTGCAAGCGAAACTAACGTTGTCTTTTAATCTACATGCCATTCGACCTAAGGGTGGCAAACCATTTTTTAAGCTGACCGTACACAAAGGCAAAGTACCTCACGCATTTAGGACCAAAATCATGACAAGTGACTGCAGGCTACCAAATAGAAAACCAAACTGCAACAAACCCCTTGGGGTCCTAGCAGAAATAGAATGCTCGGCCTCGGTGTCAAATTTTAAAAACTGCGCCAAATGGACGCATTCTTCTGCAAAGGTTTCTTGTAAATCAGTGGCATATAGTTGTTTTAACTCCTTTGCTTTGCTTCTAATAAATTCACTGTCGTCTAGTTCATGCAGTTTCCATAAGAAACCAAACTTTGTGTTTACTGTATTATAAATAATTTGCCGGTTTTTTAAGTGCACTTTAAGACAATCAATAGCTGCATAATAATTATCAACAATGAAAGATCGTCTCCCTTCTAACTCAATGTGCCCCGTTTTAGCTTCATCAAAATGAAATTTTGGTTTCTTTCTTCTTCTTACATCTTTTTTGTATGTGGTCACTTTGCATCTCTTGATTGCCTCTGATTCAAAATTTTCGAACTCTTTTTCGTCACGCAACGTATCAAGATAAGCATGTAATGTCTCATAAAGAGTAACAACGTTGCATAAATCAACAGAACTTGCTTGTAGCTGTGCACTAACGATTTGAAACTTTACGAGCACAGAGTTCCAAAAGCACAACATTATTGTAATTTCTAGAGTTTTAATTTTTTCTAATATTCCTGTTGCTTCTATTTTGATCTCTTTATTTTGATTTTCATCTTCGCAAATAGAGTTTAATGTTTCCAGAACTTGTTTGTATGAACTGTATAAGGCTTTGCTTGCATCTGCTCGCGCACTCCATCGAGTTTTCGATGGATTTTTTAGTATCGTCTATTTTTCATCCAATTTAGATAACAAAATTTGCCATCTGCTTGTAGATCCAGAAAAAAAATTATATAGTTGTTGTTCCAGTGTAAAAAAAGCAGCTGACTCGTCACTACTTTCCGAGGCAGCCGATCCCACGAGTTGTAGAGAATGGGCTGCACAAGGAACAAAAGTAGCCAATTGATTTACAGCTTTAATTCTTGACTGAAGACCTTTGTATTGACCAGACATATTGCTAGCATTATCATAACTTTGGCCACGACAGTCTTTAATATCAAGTTCCAAAGTTTTATCAATTGTCGCAAGAACAGCCTTCTCCATGTCTTCACCTTTATGACCGCAATTGGGTAAAAATGTGACAAAACGTTCGACAGGTTCTCCGTCAGGCAAAATATAACGAATTATAAATGTCAACTGATCGGTGTGGGAAGTATCTGGAGTAGAATCAATGCTAATCGAATAATATTTTGCTTTTTTTATTTCTTCTATAATCGAAAGTCGAACTTCGTCAGCGAGAAGTAAAATAAATTATTCGATTATAGAGGATGATAAGTACGATGGAGAACCTCTGCCTTTTTGTCCAAATCTCACCAAATGTTCAGCCATGAAAGGATCAAATTTAGATATAAGCTCAATACAACCAAGAAAATTTCCGTTCAGTGCAGATCCAATAATTTCATTTTGACCGTGAAATGGAAGCCCACGAGAAGCTAAAAACTTAATTGTTTCTATTACCCGTAGTAATACATTTCGCCAATAAGTTATTTCTTCATTATATTGTTTGACTATTTGGGTATCCAGTCGTTGTAAAAGATTACCTCTACATACATATTGTCCCAAACATTTACGATGATCCGGAGAATTGTCATGATCAGTTATTAAGTTAGAATTTTTCCAGTCATTAAATCCACTTTTGGCAAATACGGATGTACCTCCATATAATTTGCAAGGACCACAAAACACGTGACCTGTGGATTCTGAGTATAGTAACCAGCTTCTCTTCACATTTTCGCCATTAACAAGCTTTTTCTCAAATACATTTTTAGATAGAAATCTTTTTTTATTTTGATACTGCCTTTCTGATCTGGAAAAATCTAATTCTTCGTTTTGCTGCAGTCCATTTTTAACAATATAATCTCGAAATTCATCATTAACTTGCCACAGTGCAGGGTCACTTGATGGAATAGACGACTTTTCTTCTATTAGAATTTCGTCTTCATTGTAGATCGTCGGCGTCGTCGCTACTATAGGGCTAGTGTTGGATGGAGAAACGTAACAGTCCGCGGTAGAGGAACCAGGACAAGAAATCGCTGGCGACAGTGCAGCATTCGTCACCGTTTCGTTCCTTTCTGCAGAGTTCGTAAAAAATGTTTCTAGTTTACGAGTATGTTTTAAAATGTTTTCTATTTTCTTTTCCTTTTCTTTTGCCTTTTTTCTGTATTCTGCTCCACTTGGCTTTTTTACTATCGAACTATTCTCATTACCACTCATAGTCTTAAAAAAATACGGAAACACTGAGGAAAGAACAATAAATATCAATCACCAAAAACGAATATACGCGAGCGCGTGATATGACGGATGAACGACGATTTCGAAAGAGATAAGACAAATGAATGAAGCACGGCAAAGTATACTACCTATTAACCACACCGGGGAGTCCCCGCACATCGTTGATGTGTTTCATTGCGCGCGGCAAGCTGCGCTGAGTGCCTAGTGCGAGTTTTGTTTAATTCGCCTCACAGAAACGCGCGTATACGTGAAGATTATTTTGTATGGGAATTTAAACA
Source organism: Agrilus planipennis (assembly GCF_000699045.2). NCBI lineage: Eukaryota > Metazoa > Arthropoda > Insecta > Coleoptera > Buprestidae > Agrilus > Agrilus planipennis. The sequence continues at coordinate 1,373,567 of NW_020438933.1, forward strand.
ATGCAACCTAGACGATAAAGAATAGAATACGATACAATCGACACAGAGTCATCTAGCGGCAAACGCGAGAACTAGGTTGCACTGTTTAAATTCCGAATTTCCCATACAAAATGAAGTTAAAATTTACGCCCGTTATTGCGAGGCGGATTAAACAAAACTCGCACTAGGCACTCTGTTGCCAGCTCACCCACTCGCTCAACCACCGACCGATTCGAGTAACAAGTCAGTGTTTGTTGTACGCACGCTTTTTAAAATTTCAAAATTTATTGTTAAAATCAGGGACTCTCAAGCGCATTTAGTTTTAATGTTTTGTCTCGGTCTAGTTGAAATATGTAGGGTAGATGCAATGATGCGACACGATTTCAGCGCCCCCCGGATCCTCGCGCCCTAGGCTGCAGCCTAATTAGCCTAAGGGTTAATCAGGCCCTGCAAAAATATTATCTAACGATAGTGGGGGTAGCAATTACTGTCTGAGAATGATTTATTATATAATCTGCCCTTATTATAGAGTATACAACAATGTATATAGTTAAGATAAAACAAGACCACCACTTAACAAAACGCAATTTATTAGTAATACCACCTGCATCTTAATATCATCGGGTTCTTAACAAACATTATTATATCCACCCGTCTATTGATGAGTAGTCCCTGCGCGCGCCGTCCTGCGGAGATCCCCAACCTGTGCCCCTCGCTCCTCTTATCGCGCCCGGAACTCGCTGTTCCTTCAGGGACGTCTCATGGATCCCAACAATATGTATAAATACGTATATAGATATGTAGTCTGCCATATAAATTCGAAGAATTAACCCGTCGGTCTGTTTGTCGGTTGTTCAAAAGTTACACGTAGATATTTTACACGTTTATTTTTAAAAATATGATTATTGTCTACGTAAATAATATTTTGAATTTCACAAAAGATCCCGTTTTTCAATGGTAAGCCGCTATCACGTTTGTTTTCTGTTATAATCCGAAAATGCCCAAATTTCAATCCTTTGAATTGTATGAAATCGCCGCTTATATTTTCTGTTAGTGGTCCATCGTGATACTTGTGCAAAGGCTGAATTTCAAATTGTTCATGTTTGCTTTTATGGCAACGTTTTCTTTCTGTCAATCGTCGATGTAATTGCTGAAGTAGTTGTTTTGGCTTTCGAAAAAAAAATACATATTATCTTCATAGAGAAATGCTGAATATGAATTCATTGGACCAAGTAATTTAATGTCCTGAACAACGTGCAGTAGCCCGTGGATATTATAACTCATAAATGTTTGTCCATAAATACTTTCACAACACTACATAGACACTTAAAGCGACTTCTGCATATTCAAGATTAATTTCGACCTGATATTAATAAAACTCTGCAAGCAGAATGTAGTAATAGGAAGTGTAAATAGAAATCGCCTTTCAAAATGTTTAAAATAATTACAGGTCCAGTATATAGTAACAGTTGATATTCTGTTGCCTTAAATTTTGCGTATTCATCAATAGAACGTGGACGACTTGCAAATTCAGTAGAGCAATATGATTGTATTAACAAAATATTAGCATTTATTTCAGTTATTTCAGATTTTGTCAATTTTTTAAATCATATTGATTTGTCATTATTGCTGTTGCAAATTTTTTTAACCACCCCTAGGCAAATAAAGTGCATATATTCGAAAGGAACATATGTTACCATGGGAAAATTTAATGATTTCAACCGCATTCATATAGATCAGAACGTAAACAAGAATTAAGTTCGGTAGAACACATATTTTTTCTCCTCAACTGTGCACTTTGAACATGGTCGAGCTGGGTTATGGCCTTTATGATTGGATAGGCCTCAGTTGGATGCCTCTGCTTTTGTGAATAAACATTCCATCTGTATGTAAGTCTATCTGTAAATAATTTGGGGTTTCGGTTGCAGAAAGTAATTGTAATTTCTTAATTATTTGTTTTAAGAAGCAATGTAATATTCAGCTGCTTCATAATTTTCTAAGTTAGTTTTTATAAAAATATTATCTATACAAGTTCCTCTGGATATATCTCTATCATTTGGTCTAGTCATTTCAACAAAGCTTGGCAGATAGTTATTTTCTAACATTTACAATTGTGTTTTCATCAATTATATCTTTATTGAAATTTCCCACTATACAAAATTATTTTGAGGCATATCATGGTATCTGAATTAGAGACTGGAAAACTGGTCAACAGACTACGTTCGAACCCGTTCAAATTCATATGCATGCTAAATAAAGTAGATTATTCTGAATACGTATTATCAAACAGAATATCCGGATTCAACAATGTAAGGTACGTGAATTTATAATCCGCCGATATCACCTTTTTATTACAAGTAGTACTAAGATGTAAAATGAGCACAAAGGGTTGAACTCGCGATGTGCTCTCTTTAGTTAGTAGAGTTTGATCATTTACTTGGCATGATAGGTGCTGAGGGGTGCTTTGTTCACAAAGATCAAACTCGCACTGTGACCTCTCCAGCTAGAAAAACTACAAAATTTAAAAAATTTTTGAAAAGAGGAAACCGCTGTGTAGCATGTCAGATGTTAGCCGTCCGTGAGCAGACATGCATTGTGACCCGGGATGGTCCAGGCATTTATTCGAGAGATAAATAATTAAAAGAAACTCGTAACATAAACGGACGCCACACAATATAAAGAAACTAGACAGAAGATCTTAACAAAAAGTAAACTTGATCCTTTATTTTAACTTAATGCACTTAATTATACTTAAAAAAAAGATCTTAACTATATACTAAACACATAGCGTCCCTCTTTTTTGTGACGAGCTGGACCTGCAAGATTCCTGGCATACACACTCCTTATAAATTCGCTATGAACAAGGATGCTACCATTTAGCGTATCAGCAACTAAGGACTGTATTTGTGATATCGTCAGGGACAAGATGGCAGACATTTGTTTGTTTCCCTGAAACGATACTCCCCTGGCTCTGATAACTAGAGCTGTGACTACGATGACCTTCAAGGTGTTGCGTCATTCAAGGGCGTCTATCACAGTCGGGGTGGTGTAATATTCCACTTTCGCCTCCATCGCTGCAGATAGTGGGTAGAGGCCCTCCCAGGAGATGACCACATCGCAAATTACCGTCTTATACCCTTTGTGAAGAATGAGACCGGACTTTGGAGGGCTCCGCCTGAGCACCGAATGTTGGGCTCTTCCTCCACAATCCACCCTCTAAACTTCCGGAAAAAATTGACGATGCGGTCATGTCGTCAAATACGGTGCCAATATGTGAGGGAGCACCCTTCGTTCCTGGGGTGGATTAGACGGTATACCCTTCGTTGGTAACAGGTTGGTCTTGAGTGAGATGGACTTTAAATATTCATGCCCAGATTAAAATTGCAGAGGGTTATCTACCCAGTAGGAGTTGAATCCGCTAGCGGTGCCCTGTCGTAAACTGTTGCCGCTATAACTATTTTGAAGTCGCTGGCTCCAATATGTCCTCTCCTGATTACGTTTGTGTCCGTGGTCCGCTGTCCTGCACAGAAGCTTCTGCCAAAGCTTTTCGGCGGATGGCAGAGCCAATGTTGTAGTAAGATCAGCCGTGACGGCTGTGTTGGTAATTTTGCGCCACATGGTAAATGGAATTAGAGTTCTCGTGGCGGTCACCCCAAAACAACCCTCACGGAGAGGGGCATGGATACAGGCATCGGCGCTAGAGCGGGCCATATGTAGCCACCGCCAGACAGTAATTTTGATGAGCTTATCGGTCTCATAAAAAATTCGCGAAGTTATTTTCGGGGTTTAAAGGGTGGGATAAGAAACTGTTAGCGCCACTGATAAACACTGTAACCCCGTTCTCAGGTCTTGCACATGGAGTTTGGAGGGCATGTATGTAGCGTGGGATAAAAAACTGTTTTAGTAGGCACAGCTTCTGTGCAGGTTTAAGTGGTGCTACTGATAAACGCTGTAATCGAGTCCTCAGGTCAACCATAATTGAATATTTCTGACCCAGGTATTTAAACAGTTCCTCTCCACTGACATAAAAATATGATCTGGTCGCGGTGTAAAGCACCTTTCTATTACGAATAACACCAATAGAGAGGTGTTGCCCTCTCTTGTGGGCGTTAATGACCAGACCCCGATCATTAAAGAAACCGGTTGCCTACCTTGACAGCTTCTTGCCTTCCTCCATACTTCCCGAGGTAAGCACCAGGTCATCTGCGTATCCCAACACAGAGACCTTCACGTGCTCTGACACCGGTACAGCCAATCTTCTCCACTCTAGTGCGCACACTAGTTCGTCAGAGGATCCCTTTGCTAAATCACTTTCGTAAAGAGGATGAGGTTAGATGTTTGGTCCCCTATATTGATTGTGGTATAGGAGTCCTCATACCCATGAAGGATAAACTATTCAATACGATGATCGATGTTAAATCGACGGAGTGCCCTTTTAATCGAGCAATGGGACACTGCATTGAAGTCCATTCTCTGCCCGATCGACGCTCTTTTGTGGAGGTATAGAGCGTTAAGGTGTTCAATAGCACTCCGTCTACCCTCCGAAACCCCCTCTGTTGAGGATGCAATGGTAATTCGGAGTCTAACTGCGTCCATTATTGGAGCTAGATCGAGTAGAGAAACGGAGTCAAATGTTGACCGGAACTTGGTTTGTACATCCCAGATGTTAGGATTCTCAGCACGGCCGAACAGAGTGTGGTCATCTAGCAGGCATGATGCCAGTTTAGATCTGTTGGACCGTTACACTTGCTGCACAAACTTGTACCGGTAAGCGCTCTCCGCGCTTTACCATATAAGTTACAGCCCTCTGGTTTTCTCCTCTCTCGATGGAACTTAGGAGCCTGTGTACCCACCTTTGATCTAGAAGACAGGATGTCTAACTCGGCCCGCAAACGCTGCAGCCACTCCCCACCTTCTCCTGGTTAGGTTCCTTGTGGCGTCGAGTAGTACTGCGAAGGACATTGTAGAAGGAAATATCTTCTACCAGATGGAAGTGTGCGAGGTAAAGTAGTCTTCCAAGAAGGCCCTTACAGGATCTCACACATCCTGCTGGTCCATCCCGCAAATACCCTTATGACCTGAGCGGGACCTACCACGTCCCGCCCAGCCATAAACCATGAGGCCTCAGGGTTCAAAACTCACCGACAAAGAGGCCCTTGTATCTCGGAGGAGTTGGATCACTCCTGGCGAAAAGACCCAGGCAGGATGTTCTACTCTATTAGGACTGCATCCCCCTCGCCCTTAGATTTATCCTTCTCCAACGCTTCCTCCTCTATATCCTTTATTGCAGGCTTGCCACGAAAGCTCAGGACAAGATCTTTGTAGTCCTGAAATTTCCGACGGCTCTTTATGACCTCCAGGGTACGGTGCGTCAAGATGGAGGTTAGATGGCGATTACTGAAACGGCCACAGTATTTCACCTCCGCCTTTGTCATGCTGATAAGCCTTCGTCCATCCAGTCTCGCTCCCTGGGATTCGGAGGCGCTCAGGTCTCCTCCTCCAGTTCTGCGTTATACTGGTGAAGATGTGTGCCCAACATACGACTTAAAGTCAGGTTCACAAATAGGGCAGATATTTTCTGAGACCTTATCTCCTGTTTTGGGTTCTCTGCAGCGCTTTCTATGCAGGTGGGTCTTGAGATCACGGTCGGTGCCACAACCCTTCCCGCAGACACAAAACTATCTCGGGAAAGATGCACTGACAGCTGTGAGGGAGTAGGGGAATGATTTCTCTACTCAAAGATAAGGACGCGGAACGCCTTGCACAGCCCTTATACGATCCCACAAAAGGGTTAAAAGACGGACTGGATCAATAAACAAGTTGGAAGTAATACGTGTAAACAAGTAACATCCCGAAGGACTAGGGACCCTAGTGCGTAGGTGGTGTAGCACTACCGCAATTCACCCTATGACAAAGTGGCTTCCAACCTTCTCTGGTATTAGCTCACTGCCCAGTAAGACCTTGACAGCTACTCCGCCTCTCGTCACGAGGAGGCTACCGGTAGACCTGGTCGACCTGACAGCCAACCAGAACAGAACACAAAGACAAGAAAATCATGACGTTCGCTCGAAAGACCGCTCTAAATGACGCAATCACTCGACAACTGTGCACGCTCCAATCGATTCTCAAGACCCAGAGAGGGCAATGAGAAAACTATCACAAACGGCGAGCTCACAGCTCACATTGTGATTTCTCCAAGTTACTATACAAAAACCACACCAATACGACTTATCAGTAAGTAATTATTTATCAATAAAATTATTCGTGCAAAATGTTAATTAAGCAAGTCATTCAAAAGTTAGACAAATATAAAATGCGAAACGTTCAGTGAATAAACTCACCCTTTTCTGAAATCAATACATCACATATTTACTGTCTTTATACACTGCCCTCATTAAGTTTAAGCAACAGGGAACGGGATAGTTAAAATTATATAATATATCTATGTATTTACATAACATTCCCGTAACTACATAGGTAATCTAGGGACGGAGCGAACCCACCAGTGGCGTTATGCTAGTCTAAACAAATGAGTCCTTGAAATATTTCCGAGCATGCTGCCTTTGATTGTCTTTTACATTAGGGTGTATTTGATACATTATGTATTGAAATAGTCTGAGTTCTTAAACAAACCTTTATAGACAGGTGACAGATTTGAAGTTTTTTAGAGTCAGTGGTGTTGTATTATTATATATTCGGATAATACGGAATCGGATTAAAATGATATTCGAAATAATCATCCGAATACGTATTACCAATATGAAGTACTCTTATTTCGAATAGGTATTTTGGAATTAATTGCTATTTTGCTACATACTACCTATTTGTGAATGCATTATCTCACAATATTATTAAGTAGTTGATAAAAGTGTAGATTTGTAATGTCCTTTGACGTTGCAATGTTTAAAGTATGTATACCTTTCCTCTTTTCCATGTTCTGTAATACTGTATCTTCTCTGGAAGAAAGAGGTTTGTAAGTTGTTTTTTAATCCAGTAGCTTAAGGCCACAGACATATGGAAACCTTTTGTCTCGACATACCAAACGATCATATTTATCAGCAGCTATCTTTGTTCGTAATCAAATTTGGAGTTTTCTTCGTAAATGTTTATATCATTTACGTTTATTATGTATTAGGTACGCAAATGTTTTTGACAGTAGTATTTTTTTTTGGTATTGAATAATTCCATTGTCCATTAATTGGTTGATGATTAGCAGTCATAACAGAAATATGCTCGTCTGAGAAAATAGTTCCTAAAAGATATTATACTGGCTGGAAGATGCTTGGAGGGAAGAACTTAAATTCATTTTTTTTTTCAATTACTAGGAACCGTTACCGATGAATTTCACCTTGACAATTTGCAACACAGGAAAAAGAAATATAGTTTTCTGTTTAAAATCATTACATCGATATTTCTTTTATATTTTGACCATATATTCTAAGTTTGTTATACACTTGATTANTTCCAACTATTGTAGAATATACCCTATGTTTATGTATACCTAATAGTTTATAACAATCATCAGTTACAAAATTTGTTGAAGAGCCTGAGTCTAACAAAACACGGCATTCTTGCAACTGGCTACATATATCTTTTACCAAAACACAATACACTAGCAAAATAAGAATTAGAAATAATAGGAACTTGAGCTTGTGATGTGCTAGGTTCAGGTACGTTAATGTTTATGTTTGAATTAACCATTATGTTATTTGATTTTCGATTATTATCTTCTTAAATAATATTCAGCAAAGTATTATGTTTTTTCTTACATATTGTTCATAAAAGCCCCGCGTCTGACAATTTAGACATAATTGCATACGTTTGACTTCACTACCTCATTAATTCCCATTTCCTTTGCTATGCTGCATTTGCTAAAACCTGCTGTTATTTTGATAGGGCAAAATACTTTTTGAGGTCACCATACTTTTAAATTTTGAAAACATTTGCGATTTCAGGAGACATTTTAAACTTAATATTTTTTTTAGTAACGTTGGTAGTGGTTTTGTTAATTTGGCAAAATTTTTAACATATAATTAATTAAAAATAATTAAACTTAATATTTTTCTGTAGTAACTGGCCTAAAAATGATTTTACTTCTTTCTCGTTTTGTGGTACCAAATATATTGAAATTTTCCTTTTCTAGATTGTAATTATTAAGAACAGAGAGTGGTCGTCAAATTGAAATAACTGCACCGGAATCAATTTAAAAGTTTAATTTTGTTAGAAACTCCTCGTAATTAAGATAATTAATGACGCAATCACTCGAAACACCACAATATTTATTTAAAATAGAGAACAATGTTGTTATTGATTATATATGTAATTGATGAAAATATAACGATACAAATAAACGAAATTGAGAATGGTAAACTTATAGCAATAGATAAGTTATATAAAAATATTGCTAGGCCCGAATGTCGCAGATCAATCCCCAAGCGTTCCTTCTTCGTTTAATTACGACGTCAAAGACGTCATTTGTTTAGTCTTCGATGACTGCTCACATACAGGGGCTAACACGGCCAGACTAACATTTGGTCTGTTCTTGGAACAATCCAAGTTTTCCAAAACAGTGCTACCACCTAAGGGAACATAATCAGAAATGAAAATGTGAAAACATACACAAAACATTTAGTACACATTTCGTGCACAACTATTTTTTTTTTGATGTCATAAAAGACACATGAAACATGTACATCATCTCAAATATCAAGGTATATTTCAACCTTACAACAAATTATTAAGCTAAGGTATTTTTCAACCTTACAGCACTTTGTCAAGCTGAGGTATATTTCAACCCTACAGCAAATTGTCAAGCTAAGGTATATTTCAACCCTACAGCAAATTGTCAAGCTAAGGTATATTTCAACCTTACAGCACTTTGTCAAGCTAAGGTATATTTCAACCCTACAGCAAATTGTCAAGCTAAGGTATATTTCAACCCTACAGCACTTTGTCAAGCTAAGGTATATTTCAACCTTACAGCACTTTGTCAAGCTAAGGTATATTTCAAGCTATATAGGTCGCCAACGACCAATCAGCAGGCCAGAGTCGAAGTTGCTCTTTTGCTGCCTTCACAACTTTGTGCTTACCGGCACCAACTCTCTTTAATTCATATCGTCCTTCAGGCGTAATGTTCTTGATTTCATACGGGCCCAAAAATTCAAAATTAGATTTGCTGACATGTAGCTTACTAGCTCTGTAAAGAAGTACAGAGTCACCAACTGCATACTGCACGTTGTCGCGCCTTTTTTGGTTGAGTGTCTTTTGTACGGAACCATCTGTAGCAAGTCTTTCTTTTACACGTTCTCTATCCAGTTATAAAGTACGAATGGGTGTAAGATCGTGAGATAGGTCTTTTCTACTGCTTGTATTAGTGGAGTGACCGATTCTATTCCTATCAAAGCCTGTAACGGTCTAATATTAATAGTTTTTTGTTTGGCTGTATTTAAAACTAGTTGTATTTTCAAAATTACGTTCGGCCAATCCAACTGAACCTCAGTTTCAATTCTAATAAGATTCATGACTGTACGCATACAACGTTCAACATGTCCATTCGCTCTGTGAACATCAGGTGTAACAAAGTGATAATCAATATTAAACTCACCAAAAAAATTACAAACAGACATATTTCGAAAATTTGTTCCGCTATCCATAATTATTAATTTGGTTGTCCCGAAGCAAGAAATAAAAGTTTGCAAGGCTTTTTGTGTATATTGTGCTTTAACAGTTTTAAGGAGAATTAAATTACAATATTTTGTAAAAGAGTCAATAAGAACCAGAATATATCGGTATTTCATAGAAAACACAGGTAACGGCCCTAGACAGTCTATATGAATTGAATGCAAAGGAGTTTCAGTTTTTTTTGGTAGGAGCACATGTCCTTACAAGGGGCCAGTGCGGGTTTTCTTAACTGCACATACAAGACAATGTTTGATATAATTTTGTACAAATCGCCGTAATCTCTGAAACCAAAAATGTTTTAAAATGGAATCAATTTTTTCATCGGGGCCAACATGACATTGTTCATCATGAAAAATTCGCAGAAGCCCGAATCTACTTTGTCTGGGAACAAAATAACGAAACTTTTCTCTTTATTCGAAGTTAGCTTGACCGTGCATAGAAGGCTATCTTTTTCAATATACTGATTATTATCAAGTTTGCCTTCTCTTAAATCTTGAACCATTTGTTGCACTTCAGCGTTACCTTTCTGTTCGATGTGTAACCAGGAGTTATATTCGCGTAAGCGTAAAATCGATACGGGATTTCGACTTAAGAGGTCCACATGACTTAAGTTAGAACCTTTTCGATACACTATTTGATAGTCGAAATCTTGCATATACGCCCACCATCGAGCAATTCGGAGCCATATTTCTTTTTTGTTAACCGTGGCTTTAACAGAATTACAATCTGTAACGATAACGAATCGAATTCCAAGCAAATGGACGCAGTGAATTAACGATTGCAAAAGTCTCTAATTCGTAAGAGTGATATCGCGATTCATGCTCCGTAGTTCGTTTGCTAAAATAGCCAACAACTCGATTCTGCCCATCATACTTTTGGAATAAGATACCATATCCGATTGAACTTGCATCGGTGTGCAATTTTGTTGGTAGATTAGGATTAAAAATAACTAATAAAGGTCGAGATATAAGACAGTGAAGTACGTAATCTTTAGCTTTCTCATGCTAACTAGTCCAAATAAATGGTTCATTCTTTTTTGTTGATGCATGCCGTGCGTCTTGCAAATTCAGGGATGAATTTCCGGAAGTAGCCGGCTAAGCCCATAAACGAATTTGTTTAGTATAAGAAGGGGAGGGTTGTAGTCTAACCCTTTGCACTCGTAGATATGTCCTTTTGCGAGTACACTGTACTCGGACTATTCTTTTATCAACTTATCTGTCTACTCGGAATTTTCTTTTCTTTGGGATTTATTTTATGCTTAGTAAACACACTTTATTCAAATTAAGCACAATAATTTATTACAATTATAACATGAAAAAAAATTAACTAAAAAAAACCTAAAAAACACTAAATAAAAAATAATGGCTTACAAAAATAATAAATTTTAAGGATAGAGAAACACAAATCAAACCTAACCTTACCATAATCACTACCATTATCACTAAATAAATTTATACACAATATAAATTACGTTTTGTAATATTTTAGTGTATGGTATCGTTCGAAACAATCACCAATATGTAGTCCAGGCTTACGGGTGCAAGTGTCACAAATATACCTAGTTTCCCGCCTGCCGCCTTGTACTTTACGGTTAGAACATACCGCACAGTCTTTTTTCTTCCCATCATTTTGGCGTAAAATATGCAATTTACCATTTAGCCGCTCTTCTGTATCTGCAGATGATGGTCTGCCAGAAGTTTTGGATCCCTGCCGAAAGTTTTTTGTCATTTCGTCAACCAATTCCCAAACAAACTTTAGATGGGTCATTGGTTTGTTGTTTTGGCCCCGTTGTGAAATTTTATATAATAAATATGCATTGACACTGGACATTTCGAGTCCCCAGAAAAATAACTTTCGCCACCATTTCAAAGATTTCCTCAGGAAACAGTATGACGCTGAATAAGAGTCTGCGCGGTTGACACCTCCCATAAATTTATTGTAATTGACCACTACATTTGGCTTATTTATAACTTGTAAGTTACCTCCACGTACTTTTCTGTTGATGGGCTGTGTTCCTGAGGTATCCTACGAATTGAGGTCTCTTGTGCGATAAATCAAACAAATTGTTTACCGAGGGCTCTACGCTGTTTATATTACTCGCTTTCGATAAGGTCCCTAAGTAAGAAACAAGGTCAGAAATGCTAACGAAATTACGCATAAAAACTGATTCTTGTACAGTACTTTCGTTTATTCCATAATTAATTAATTCAATTAAATCAGTTACGCTCCAATTTGCACGCAAATTTTGCAATAAAGACAACTTTTTATGTACAAACGCTGAGTAGAGTAAGTTCTCTAAATATGGACTACCATAACGATTTCCTTAAATAAAACTGAAATAGGACGAGCTATTAAGTCTTTATTACTTCAATCAGTCAAGAAACTAATACCTAACCGTTAACTATAAACCAAATAATATAAAGCAATTTTTTTCTTAACAATCTTAACATTTTTTGAAAATTTGTCAAACATAACCTTCTCTTAACTTTGGTAATTCAATATGGACCACTAGGTTTTTAGTACGGACCTAGGCTGTCTAATATGGACCACACAATTTTTGGTACGAACAAAACACCCATCTTAAAACAAAATAGGAACAATTTTTGATTATAAATAAGGATATACGTAAATTATAAAATCTCTGCAGCTTATTTGCAAAAGTCACATAAATATTCGTCTCCTTCTACACATGCACAAATGTCATGGGCCCATTGAAAAACAACCTTCGCAATATAAACATTTTGGGTTATTAATCTGACTTCTATCAGGACTTTCGTCAGTATCATCGTTTACTGAATAATTACCATCTCCAGAAGTAGAAGCTGAATTATGTTGATTTCGTGCCGCTTTTCTTTTCTATCTAGCATTTTCCGTCGATTGCTTTTTTGTTGCTCTTTTTTTAGTATCTGGATTTTTCTTTAGTTTTTCTTGTGATATTCGTTCTGGTCTAGATTTTTTCTTTGTTCCAACGCTGTTTGGCTTATTTAACTCTTTTGCGAAGTTTCTTTTTTTTTTTAATGATTCAGCTTCTTCTTTTCTTTTATTAGATGTTTCCAAATCGTTTTTGTATGGTGATGAAGTCAGAAACGTTGATTTAGATGCTTTTCTTCCTCTGTTGCCGGTTTTTATTCTAATACGAGGTAGAGGGTATAGTTGTTGTGGCGATAAATAAAGGTATGAAGATGGTCCAGCAGATACATTTAGTAAATCTGTGGAATCTTTGAATGGGATAGAATTTTGAGCTTTTTCAATTTGATCGCCATTCTTAATTTCAGGAACTAGAACGGGTGACAGATTTTGTTCCAAAAAATCACTGTCTCGAGAAATTAAACATTGAACTTTATTCATTGAGATGTTTACCACAGGATCGCTCATTGCTGCAATTGGTTCAGATCCATCGACACCAATAGTTTTGTCGGTCGGGGATTGTGGCTTATTCAGAACATATTCACTATTCAGTGGATTTTCATCGTTAATATCAATGATTTTTTCAATAATAGATTGTGGTTCTTCAATTGGCTCAGGTTCAGTATCTTCACAAAAAGTCCGATCTGAATCATAATCATCACTGTTATGAGCGGGGATAGCTGGTGGCAATTCGGCAGTGTTTTGGATCGGGTGGACTTGCTCAGGCGTTAATTGATCATTGTCACAATCAATGAAGTCATGATCTTGAAAAACGTTTCTATCCACTGGCCAAATCCCAGTTACACGGGAACCATTGATTGCTATTTCAGCACGCTGAGCTTTTACATAGGCACGCCCAAATAGTTCAGCAATGTCGTAATGCGTAGGTGCTTGATTTTTGTTTCGTACGAATTGCCGGATTTCTTCAGTGAAGAATTTTTTAAAGGGACTCACGAATGTGCGATCGAGTGGCTGAATCTTGTGACTTGAATGTTGGGGCAATGATAATAATTGAACATGGTTCTCACGGGCCAAATCGATAAGTTCGATATTTCGTGTATGACTGGCGTGTCCATCTAATATCAAAAGTACAGGAGAAGCGTCAGAAGGTTTTACGTGCTGTAAATAATGCTTAAACCATTGAGTGAAAAGATTAGTTTGTATCCAGACTGATGGGTGGCATGCGTGTATGGAACCAACAGGACCTCCTGTAATTAGAAGTGGGTTATCCCGCTTAAGGGGGAAAATCATCATAGACGGAACAAATGATCCGCTAGCATTCATACACAATACACAGGTTACTGTCGAACCTCTTCAGCTGACGTTATACCCTTAATTTGTCGCTTTCCCTTCTCGGCAAGTATTTCGGGCATTTTTGAGGGCACCACCGTTATTCCGGTCTCATCAACATTATATATATTGTAGGGATATAACAGTAACGTTAACAGGGACGTGTAAATATAACGATTTATTAAAAGAAACAAGTTATAAGATGAATAAGATTAATTTAACAGAACATGGAAGTTTTACATGAATGAGCCAAGCCCTCACGACGTCTAACCTTTTCGAGGGTTATTCTTAGACTTCCCATTCCGTCCTTTTTAAAATTGTACAGTAATCGGTACTTCTTAACCGTCCCAGAGGTCTTTTTCTTTAAGCAACGGTAATAAACTTCATGACAGGGTTGGGTCCGAGGACCTGGCTGCTACATGTACATTTTCTTAAAAATTAGTAAATAATTCTTACGACTATAACAACTTAAAATTTAACAACTAACTTATTCTAAGGCACGTCTGCATACTACATTCGGCCATCCTGCATTACATCTGGCCTCAGATGTTAGCATCATCGTCTGTTTCATTTTCGTCGTCAGTTTGAGGTATTTTACTTTCTCGATTGAATTTAAGAAGATTTTCATCATATTGTGCCCACGGTTTCAGGTGGTCAGCTGACACTGATGTCTCGCGCGGCCCTTCATGATTACCTACTTTGCTCACAATGTAGCGGTCGTTACGTAGGACTTTATTTATACGGTATGGACCTAAATACTTGGGATACATTTTCAAACCTGGCCCAAATTGTGTCCGTTTTATTGCGACGAGGTTCTCCACTTGGTAATGTTTTGCCTTTTTACGCTTTTTGTTAAAAGATTTCTTATTTTCTTCCTGCATCTGGGCAATTTTGTCTTTTGCCTCAACTCGTATAGCGTCTCGTTCTTCGTCGAACATTTTTGTCCATTCTTCTTCAATGATCTCACGTATACGTTCATCACTCTTCAAACGCATGTCAGTACCAATTAGAAGTTTAAAAGGGGTATTTTTGGTGCTGCGATGAATTGTAGCGTTCAAGTACTTTTGTGCGGTATTTACATGTTTATACCATTCTTCGGGTTTCGGAGCTGACAACTTTGCTAATAATGGAATAAGCGTCCTGTTTACTCGTTCGACCTGTCCATTGCTTCGAGGTACACCTGTTGTAATACATACGTGCTCGATTTTTTCTATTTTGCAATATTCGTTAAATGCTTCTGAGGTAAATGCCGTCCCTCGATCTGAGATAATTCTTCTGGGATTACCGAATATTGCGGACTGTCTCTTTAGCCGATCAATTACGGCAGCTGTGTCTGTTGAACGTGTTGGGTATATCCATACAAACTTTGAAAATGNCGCGGTCGGGAATAAACCGGAACTTCGTCTTTTAATATTAATTTCATTTTTATCCCAACTTCACTAATTTTTTCAGGCTTATAATTCTCGATCATGTCTATTACGCTATTACGATGGTCAGTATTCGTTATATAAGATAAATCGACATCATTAGAATTTTCAATAGTGTTGATACACAAAATTTCGGGAATGTCGTCGTTATTTATAGCTGTATCGGCAACCTTTGATATTTCTATGCTACCTGCTTTGACTGTAAGATTAACTTGATTTAGAAAATCAGTCCCCATTAATATATCATATTTCAATATTTTACCTGGAACGACATGAAATTTCATACAGTAACTAACATTATCGATTTTTACGTCAGTAACAAATTCGCCAAGAGTTTCATTACCTGNTCACAATTTTTTTATTCAGAGCCCTGTAATCGGTACATACTAGCGTAGATCCATTCTTTTTTTTTTTTTTGCTAATACGATTGGACTAGCGTATTCAGATGTAGATGGTTGAGCTATACCTTTATCAATCCACGTTTTTATTATATCATCAACTTCAACTTTTTCGTGAGGAGACAAACGACGCGGTCGGGAATAAACCGGAACTTCGTCTTTTAATATTAATTTCATTTTTATACCAACTTCACTAATTTTTTCAGGCTTATAATTCTCGATCATTTCTATTACGGTATTACGATGGTCAGTATTCGTTATATAAGATAAATCGACATCATTAGAATTTTCAATAGCGTTGATACACAAAATTTCGGGAATGTCGTCGTTATTTATACCTGTATCGGCAACCTTTGATATTTCTATTCTACCTGCTTTGACTGTAAGATTAACTTGATTTAGAAAATTAGTCTCTATTAATATACTATATTTTAATATTGTACCTGAAATGACATGAAATTTCATACAGTAACTAACAATATCGATTTTTACGTCAGTAACAAATTCGCCAAGAGTTTCATTACCTGTTGACCTTAATACTATTTCGCGATAATGCGGGTGAACCTATTTTTACATACTCATCTGTCCGCATAAGAGTCAAATCGCTTCCAGTGTCTATTAGGGCTGTAAGCTTATTGTCCTTAACTACAACTTCTTTGACGAGTTTCTTCTTAGCTGCTTGTGTAATGCTGTTGGTTTCCTTTGATTTGCTGTTCGATGCTGTTCCTTGACACTTCGACGCTATATGACCGTAGTCATTGCACTTAAAACATTTCACACCTTTTCCTTTATTGGGACAATCAGCACTTAAATGTTCTAACGCACCACAAATATGACATCTTTTCACTTTTTTATCATGTCTAATTATCTTCATATTTTTATCACTACCTCGTCTAAATTTACTATCGCCTTTTTTTTTTTTTTACCTTTGTCATTTCACTTTTCATGCATTCATATTGCATGAATTTTTCTTTAAGTTCGCGCACTGTTTTTGCACCATACAAAATACTTTTATTTACAGGATCATCAGGAATACCCTCGATAATATACTTAATAACTGTACGTACATCTATGTCCGCCTGGCTTGCGATATCAAGCATTTTGTATGTGTACTCCTGAAATGTTTCTTCCAGCTGTTTTTTTCTGCCCACTAACTGACGATGAACTTCATAGCTGTCGATTACTTCTTTAAACTCTGCTGTCAATGCATTTTTCAACATTGCCCAATTTTTTGCACACTTCTCGTACCTTACAAATAACTTTGCAGAACCAGTAAGCAATCTTTTTGCATATGCTACTTTCTGCATGTCTTTCCACTCACATAAGTTTGCCATCTCTTCGAAATCTTCAAGCCATCTCTCAACATTTAATTTTTTATCACCGCTAAATTTTTCCAGCGACTCTTCTACATCGCGAAAAGTCAATAGAACTTTATCGCGTGACCTTCTTTTATTTTGTTGGTTGACGGTATCTTCATCATCTTCACTTGAATCATTTTCGGATGTATCATTGTTCTCATGTAAAGCCTCACGTAACCGATGACGCAATATTGCCTTTGTCCCATCCACAGAAAGACCTAGTTCTTCCAACTTTTCACGTAATTCTTCCACCTTCATCTTTTCAATATCTTGCTGGCCAACCATGGTGTTTTTGAAACAGCCTTTTTCAATTCACAACAACTTTTACACAACTGAAGATCCGTCGGATCACTACTTTCGTTGTTTGAATGTCTTTAATTTTTCTCAACACCACGCACAGATACGAAAATTGTCAGTTATCGACGTTGTTATTAATTTCGCAAGTCACAGTTAACGATTTCACTGTATCCCGGACGAGCCCCCAAAATTATGTAGGGATATAACAGTAACGTTAACAGGGACGTGTAAATATAACGATTTATTAAAAGAAACAAGTTATAAGATGAATAAGATTAAGTTAACAGAACATGGAAGTTTTACATGAATGAGCCAAGACCTCACGACGTCTAACCTTTTCGAGGGTTATTCTTAGACTTCCCATTCCGTCCTTTTTAAAATTGTACAGTAATCGGTACTTCTTGACCGTCCCAGAGGTCTTTTTCTTTAAGCAACGGTAATAAACTTTATGACAGGGTTGGGTCCGAGGACCTGGCTGCTACATGTACATTTTCTTAAAAATTAGTAAATAATTCTTACGACTATAACAACTTAAAATTTAAACATTAACAACTAACTTATTCTAAGGCACGTCTGCATACTACAATATTGTTAGGCGTATATTTGTACTTGTCCATAGCTTCTTCTAACAATGTGAAAAATCTGTTGACACTTTCTTTGTTAAAGCCCTTTAGTCTTGCAATGGACGTGCCAGTGGGTTGGCGAAAAGAAAGATTTGGATGGCGTTTTAAAAACAATCGCAACCAAGTTTTACCAGCCGACTGCTTTTCTTGAGAAAAGTTATGAGTCAAGTTATTTTTTTGAGCCAATTGAAATGCCAGTGACATTATATCTCGTCGAGTCAATCCAAAGCCTGCTTCCTCCATCCGAAGAACATATTCAGCTAAATCATTTTCTAACTCTGTGGGAAGTGTTGCTTTTCTCCCAAGTTTCATATTTGTGACTTCCTGCAAAGGCGTATTTTGTTTTTGGCATAAACGAATGAGTGTGGTTTTCGGCACACCAAAGGTTTTTGACGCTTTCAAATATCCCATTCTTTTTTCTTCAATAGCTAATAGTGCCGTGGTCATAGAGTCTTTGTCCCATTGTTGTCTTTTGCCTTGTTGACTTGTCGATGCCATATTCTATAATAAAAATAAACTGGGCTTCTTAAATGGACTACATGATTATAATATGGACCACTAGTCCATTTATCGAATCCCTGCCGAGGTCCATATTAGAAATAAATGCTACTTTAAGGTTATATATATATATTCTTAAAAAATATTAACGTTAGATACAGCTGTTATTACAAAGGGACGCTTCACAGAGCAAACGACATAAATTTTCTTGGGAGGAAAAGCTTCTAAAAAATAATTTTTAAAATTTTGCCATTTGCATACAGCTGGAGACTAGTTATTAAACCAAATTTGTGCATCATCACTTAAAAATCGGCGAACTCTTACAAATATTTGCAGGTCAGACCATTCGAACTCATCCTTTATATCTTCAACTTGCTTTAACCAACTATTCGCATCATTAAATTCTGGATTAAACAACGGCAAATCCACCACTTCTGGTACGGTTCTGCTGTTTCTAAGTGATTTTACCATTTCCGCCAAGAGATCTTCCATTTTATTTTATTTATTTTTTTTTTTTTTCAAACAAAAGGACGCTTTGGGGTAGGTGTTATCCCACCGCTGCTGTTAGAAACTCCTCCTAATTAAGTTAATTAATGACACAATCACTCGAAACATCACAATATTTATTTAAAATAGAGAACAATGTTGTTATTGATTTTGTATGTAATTGATGAAAATATGACAATGATAAAAATAAACGAAATTGAGAATGGTAAACTTATAGCAATGGATAAAGAATACTGCTAGGCCCAAATGTCGCAGATCAATCCCCAAGCGGGACAAGCGTTCCTTCGCCGTTTAATTACGACGTCAAAGACGTCATTTGTTTAGTCTTCGATGACTGCTCACATACAGGAGCTAACAATATTTAGGCGTTTGATTTTAGCATACAGCAAAGATTTATCATTCAATGTCCAAATTCTAATGTCGTTGGGGGTCCTTTGTCGGATTAAAAGCTCTTGTATAAAAAATGTTCATCAAATTCGTCGTCATCTGTAACTTGATCGTCACACACATTGTTTACAAATGTTCTAATTTGATTTTTGAAACAAGTATCTGATTTGTCCAAATCGATTACAAATTCGACATTTTGGAATTGTCAGTTTTATTGGTGGATTATGAGACGGGGATGAGGAACCAGGTAAATGGGTAATGCCTTTCACGTTTCGGATACACTGATAGGTTTCTGCTTTTCTTCTTTAACAGACAATTTAGTAAAATTGACACTCGTTTGTTTAAAAAATTGTTGGTTTTCGTAATCTTTTATAACCTGTTTTAGTTGAGCCAACCACGCGGCATTAAGTGGTCTTATAATCTGAGATAAAGGTTTTTTTAAGCCTGTGATATATGATTAAGGTTCGGATCATATTTAATAATTTTGTTAATTCTTATTAGTTTTGTTTCGATCCTTTCGACAAAAGAAATCGGTTTTTCAGTATAACGTTGCATAATGACACATTTCAAAATTAAGACACTGCAAATCCAAACTTTCGACACGATTTAAAAAGGCTGTTTTCACGTCCATTTGGTGTATTAATAATTTATGTTGATTTGCAAAACATATAAGAAATCGAAAAGTAGCAATACGCGCAACGGGCACAAATGTCTCATCATAGTCAAATAGATATTTTTGGCTAAAGCCTCGTCCTACTAAACGGGCCTTGTATCTACAAGGGTTTCCAAAAACATCATTTTTTATAGTGAATACCCATTTGCAGTCAACTATATTTTTATTCGCGGGTCTGGGAACTATTGTCCATGTTTTATTGATTTGTAAAGAATTATGTTCACTTTGTATTGCTTGCTCCCACTGATTTCTATCAGTTCTTTTATTTATTTCATGATATGTTTTAGGAATTCTGCAGTCGAGCGATTCTGTGTAGACAAAAGATAAGTGTTTGCCTCCTCTTAGTTTTCATTATATGACACATTGGGTAAATTTTTTAATCTTTCACTCCGTCTAAGCTTTTTATTTTTGTTTACGGAGTTTCCTTCCGAAGAGGTGCTATACTGGTCGTTATTAATATTTATATCTGTACCTATTTCAGTTTGCATAGGCTTAGATTTGTTGTGTTCATTATCTGCTTCTGATACAGATTTACTTGTTTGGTTATTTACAAGTTGACGTGGGACATTTACTACTTCGTTAGTAGTTGTAGGCAAATTATGTTTTATAGGGTAAATAACTCCTTCACTGAGCACTTGCTCCAGTGTTTCAATTGTACTGGAGGTTTCAACAAAGTTTAATTTTGGCCTTGATGTTTGGTAGTTTATTTCATCAATAACTACATCACGCGCAGTGATATATTTATTGATGTTTGGATTAAAAATTTTGTAACCGTTAGGTTGGTACCCTACTAATATGCCTTTAAATGATTTTTCATCAAACTTACCCTTTTGGGTTTTATTGTGTATGAACGCAGTGCTACCAAAAATTCTTAAATTGTCTAAATTAGGTTTCTTCCCATGCCATAATTCAAACGGTGTTTTAGTTACTTTGAGTGCTTTAGTGGGTGAGATATTAATGATATTAATAAGGTATGTAGCAGTTAGAACTGCTTCACCCCAAAAACGTTTATCTAATTTGGCACCGTGAATCATGGTACGAGCTTCTTCTATTATCGTTCTGTTCATACGTTCCGACACAGTTTTGTTGTGACGTATGTGGTACAGTTAAATGATACGTTATGCCCCTTTGAACACAAAAATCATTGAATTCACTTGAAAGATATTCACGACCATTATCGCAATATAAATTTACGATTTTTAAATTAAAGTGTGCTTCACTCTTAGCTGCAAAATCCCTAAATGTTTGGTAAACTTCGGATTTAAAAGTTTATAACAACTTAAAATTTAAACATTAACAACTAACTTATTCTAAGGCACGTCTGCATACTACATTCGGCCNTAATTAATTAATATTCTATGTAATACCTTACCATTTTTTTCATTGGTCTTCAACTTTTTTTCAAACTCGTTAAATATTTCCATGGTCGAACATGGACAATATTTCAGAAATTCTTCAGTTTCTCCTTCAGAAATAATGATCTCGCTAGCTTTGTGCAGCATCCTCAACATCAATGATCTTATTAATTTCAATTACATTGCCTTTGACTATATTTATTTGTTTAGCATTCAAATCACACTTTTTATTTGTATCTACACAATTCTCAATAATAATTTCTTCCAGCTGTTTTTTTCTGCCCACTAACTGACGATGAACTTCATAGCTGTCGATTACTTCTTTAAACTCTGCTGTCAATGCATTTTTCAACATTGCCCAATTTTTTGCACACTTCTCGTACCTTACAAATAACTTTGCAGAACCAGTAAGCAATCTTTTTGCATATGCTACTTTCTGCATGTCTTTCCACTCACATAAGTTTGCCATCTCTTCGAAATCTTCAAGCCATCTCTCAACATTTAATTTTTTATCACCGCTAAATTTTTCCAGCGACTCTTCTACATCGCGAAAAGTCAATAGAACTTTATCGCGTGACCTTTTTCTATTTTGTTGGCTGACGGTATCTTCATCATCATCACTTGAATCATTCTCAGATGATTCGGTTTTATTGCCATTATTAAGTTAGGTAGTATCATTATTCTCGTGTAAAGCCTCACATAACCGAAGACGCAATGACCTAGTTCTTCCAACTTTTCACGTAATTCTTCCACCTTCATCTTTTCAATATCTTGCTGGCCAACCATGGTGTTTTTGAAACAGCTTTTTTCAATTCACAACAACTTTTACACAACTGAAGATCTGTCGGATCACTACTTTTAGTTGTTTGAATGTCTTTAATTTTTCTCAACACTACACACCACGCGCAGATACGAAAATTGTCAGTTATCAACGTTGTTATTAATTTCGCAAGTCACAGTTAACGATTTCACTGTATCCAGGACGGGACCCCAAAATTATGTAGAGATATAACAGTAACGTTAACAGGGACGTGTAAATATAACGATTTATTAAAAGAAACAAGTTATAAAATGAATAAGATTAACTTAACAGAACATGGAAGCTTTACATGAATGAGCCAAGCCCTCACGACGTCTAACTTTTTCGAGGGTTATTCTTCGACTCCCGATTCCGTCCTTTTTAAAATTGTACAGTACTCAGTACTTCTTGACCGTCCCAGAGGTCTTTTTCTTTAAGCAACGGTAATAAACTTTACGACAGGGTTGGGTCCGAGGACCTGGCTGCTACATGTACATTTTCCTAAAAATTAGTAAATAATTCTTACGACTATAACAACTTAAAATTTAAACATTAACAACTAACTTATTCTAAGGCACGTCTGCATACTACATTCGGCCATCCTGCATTACATCTGGCCTCAGATGTTAGCATCATCGTCTGTTTCATTTTCGTCGTCAGTTTCAGGTATTTTACTTTCTCGATTGAATTTAGGAAGATTTTCATCATATTGTGCCCACGGTTTCAGGTGGTCAGCTGACACTGATGTCTCGCGCGGCCCTTCATGATTACCTACTTTGCTCACAATGTAGCGGTCGTTACGCAGGACTTTATTTATACGGTATGGACCTAAATACTTGGGATACATTTTCAAACCTGGCCCAAATTGTGTCCGTTTTATTGCGACGAGGTTCTCCACTTGGTAATGTTTTGCCTTTTTACGCTTTTTGTTAAAAGATTTCTTATTTTCATCCTGCATCTGGGCAATTTTGTCTTTTGCCTCAACACGTATAGCGTCTCGTTCTTCGTCGAACATTTTTGTCCATTCTTCTTCAATGATCTCACGTATACGTTCATCACTCTTCAAACGCATGTCAGTACCAATTAGAAGTTTAAAAGGGGTATTTTTGGTGCTGCGATGAATTGTAGCGTTCAAGTACTTTTGTGCGGTATTTACATGTTTATACCATTCTTCGGGTTTCGGAGCTGACAACTTTGCTAATAATGGAATAAGCGTCCTGTTTACTCGTTCGACCTGTCCATTGCTTCGAGGTACACCTGTTGTAATACATACGTGCTCGATTTTTTCTATTTTGCAATATTCGTTAAATGCTTCTGAGGTAAATGCCGTCCCTCGATCTGAGATAANAAGTGGTCTGTATTCTGTCGAAACTGCCAGACGCGGATCGCGATTTCGATCTTTTTGGATCTCATCAGCGCGTCGCAGGCAGCCCGACAGAACACAGACCAACTTTTACCTGCTGTCTTAACAGTGCGTCTTACAAAATACTACAAATGGCGCAGTAAACGCCATCTGTAGCACGATGCTACATTTTAGGATTACGTATGCTCTAACAAGGTCCACTTGTGTGGATATCTACTATTTATTTTATTCGATTATGGTAACGTGCCATTCACGTTGAGGTTAGCTACGCCGGGATTCGTTTCAGCAAGTAGATATTAGAATTTTTACAGCATGTGTACCTTGAATTGTTTTGCGTAATGCGGTGACTTCAAAATTATAAGGGTAAATATGATCTGAAAAATATCTAAAAGCTATATCGGGATTAATGATAGATGATGATGATGCGCCTGAATCAATTAATATTTTAATTTGAAAATTTTTGGAATAAATGAAGGGTAATTTGGGTTGATTAATTAAAGAATTCATATCGATTACGTGTTTTGAAACGTCGAGGCTTGATCTGGATAATCCAACTGTTCGTTATCTTCTTCACAATCCCGACTAGAATTCTATTTAGGAATTCCTAAATACGAATGCGGACCCAATTAGGAAACACTGAGGCAAACCAAAATATGGAAAGCCTAATTATTACTTTAAGAGGCCCCCATTAGGTTGGCCAAACTGAGGCACACGTAACGAATGCCCTATCAAATTTTTTGGGAAACCTAATTGTTACCTCATAAAGTCCCCATTGAAGTAGCCAAAATAAGACATGTTCAGATATTACCTCATGAAATTTTTGTGTGGAACATTTGAGTCATGCCTAAGTTAGGCGTCACTGCACAATCGTTAATATGGACCTAATGCCGATAATGTAAGGCTGCCTAAAGTTAGGAATGTTTTACCCCCCTTCGGCCTAACATTGAACACGTGCGACCTTTGATAAGTATATATACATACATTAAATATAAAAATATTTGTTTACACCGAATTGTTTTAACAAAATTTCTCTAATTTTTATTAAATTTTGATTAATTTGTGGCTACATATATTTGCCACATATACTTTTGTGAGGTTAATACTTGAAACAATTATAGTTTCCATAATGTGTAAAAATTACTTACTATTTTGAGTATTCATTTCTATTGATGAATTATTTTCCTTTTTCAAATTCTGCTTAATTTCCGTTGCAAATTTTATCACAAAACTTTACTTCACAAAATTGTTTCAAGCGTCAACTCGTTATAAATGTTTACTATTAGTCTGAATCACGCAGAAATTAATTTATAAAAAATATGTTACCTAATAAAATCGTTACAGACGTCCACTCGCAACAAATGTTCAACACAAACTCAATCACACAGCAATCATTAATTAAAAACAATCTGCTTTCTTGGGAATGTTCATATTAGTATCAAATATCAATACTATCTCAACTTTTACGACTGTTCTATTCATGAAACATAAACATCACTTATATCGACTTGTTGGAATATGACTGTTTTGTTTTTTAGATAAATATAAACATAAAATTATTGATTGGCTAAAGAAAATAATTTGTTTAGCATTTTTAATAATAATCTAATAACACCTTCGTTACCAAGAGTTTGGTGAATTTTTTATTTATAAAAATATGAATAATATTAAAAAAATATATACACTACTTATATACAGTATCACTATTACCAGTACATTTTATCACATATGAAGTAATGGCATAACACATATTTTTATTGAATTCAGATCATTCTCTGAAGATTGATGTATATTGTATATTTGAAAAACTTTATTACCAGTTAATAAAACAGTATTTTCAGGAGGTTTAGTAGTCAGTAGAACTTCTTTATATTCCAAGCGTTNTTTCCCCGAATCAAATTTAAAGGGATTATTTTCAGTACAAAATATCCGGACAATGTCGTTTTATTAAATAATACAAAAATTTTACAATTGCTTGAAACATAACTTTTTCAACGGAGATGGCGTAAAATCTCTGGAATTATATTTAAAAAAGAAAAACCATTTTATACTTTTCCCTGTAATTCAAAAGACTTAGAAATGTGGCGTATATGTAGAAAAAATACGTACGAGGAAAATTATAAAATCACAAATATCAAGAAAAAATGTTACGTCTTAATATAAGTAACAATAATAAAGAAAAGTTGCCTGTTCTGCCTTTAGTTCGCATAAAAATGAAAATAAATAAATAACTGCATTGTCTACTTAAATCTATGTATGTTTTAATTCTTTGTCGGTATAATCACGTCGAACAATAAGCGGCAGTGATGCACTGGTAAAACGGAACGGCGAATAGTTCGCCTTATCACTTGTTTGGTGTTCTGAGAAAGCCACGGCGGAGCTATACAATCAAACATCGGCAAAATATACTTAACCAATTATTTCCAATGCGAGTAGGTGTTTATAAAGTCACATTACTTTTAGAAATATCAATTTAGATGCACTCACCATAAGATTAGATAAGATCTGTACAGACGACTCTGTACGTTACACGTCCATTTAAGATTTGGTGTAACTACAACTCAAAAACTTTCTTTAATACACAAACAGGCCTCCTGAATGATGACATGGAGAGCAGGCTGTATCAAGCTAGTAACCAGCACAAATATTTTGACCCACGGGGTCCGGAAAAAGTACCTGAAGGGCAATTAAATTCAACAAAATAGACTCCAAAAGTGTATGAAAAACGTTGTAATATTCTTGTTCTAACACAAAACTATACGCATTGCAAATACATATATATACCGAACACTATCTTTTCCCTGACTTATTATATACTCAAGTTAACATTAATTACTACATGTGAATATCAGACAGTACATAATAATTAATCAAGCTAGTAACCAGCACAAATATTTTGACCCACGGGGTCCGGAAAAAGTACCTGAAGGGCAATTAAATTCAACAAAATAGACTCCAAAAGTGTATGNTTAAGTGGTCTTATAATCTGAGATAAAGGTTTTTTTAAGCCTGTGATATATGATTAAGGTTCGGATCATATTTAATAATTTTGTTAATTCTTATTAGTTTTGTTTCGATCCTTTCGACAAAAGAAATCGGTTTTTCAGTATAACGTTGCATAATGACACATTTCAAAATTAAGACACTGCAAATCCAAACTTTCGACACGATTTAAAAAGGCTGTTTTCACGTCCATTTGGTGTATTAATAATTGATGTTGATTTGCAAAACATATAAGAAATCGAAAAGTAGCAATACGCGCAACGGGCACAAATGTCTCATCATAGTCAAATAGATATTTTTGGCTAAAGCCTCGTCCTACTAAACGGGCCTTGTATCTACAAGGGTTTCCAAAAACATCATTTTTTATAGTGAATACCCATTTGCAGTCAACTATATTTTTATTCGCGGGTCTGGGAACTATTGTCCATGTTTTATTGATTTGTAAAGAATTATGTTCACTTTGTATTGCTTGCTCCCACTGTTCTATCAGTTCTTTGATTTATTTCATATGTTTTAGGAATTCTGCAGTCGAGCGATTCTGTGTAGACAAAAGATAAGTGTTTGCCTCCTCTTAGTTTTCATTATATGACACATTGGGTAAATTTTTTAATCTTTCACTCCGTCTAAGCTTTTTATTTTTGTTTACGGAGTTTCCTTCTGAAGAAGTGCTGTACCGGTCTTTATTAATATTTACATCTGTACCTATTTCAGTTTGTATAGGCTTAGATTTGTTGTGTTCATTATCTGCTTCTGATTTACTTGTTTGGTTATTTACAAGTTGACGTAGGATATTTACTACTTCGTTGGTAGTTATAGGCAAATTATAGGTATGTTTTATAGGGTAAATAACTCCTTCACTGAGGACTTGCTCCAGTGTTTCAATTGTACTGGAGGTTTCAACAAAGTTTAATTTTGGCCTTGATGTTTGGTAGTTTCTTTCATCAACAATTACATCACGCGCAGTGATATATTTATTGATTTGTAACCGTTAGGTTGGTACCCTACTAATATGCCTTTAAATGATTTTTCATCAAACTTACCCTTTTGGGTTTTGTTATGTATGAACGCAGTGGTACCAAAAATTCTTAAATTGTCTAAATTAGGTTTCTCCCCATACCATAATTCAAACGGTGTTTTAGTTACTTTGAGTGCTTTAGTGGGTGAGATATTAATGATATTAATAAGGTATGTAGCAGTTAGAACTGCTTCACCCCAAAAACGTTTATCTAATTTGGCACCGTGAATCATGGTACGAGCTTCTTCTATTATCGTTCTGTTCATACGTTCCGACACAGTTTTGTTGTGACGTATGTGGTACAGTTAAATGATACGTTATGCCCCTTTGAACACAAAAATCATTGAATTCACTTGAAAGATATTCACGACCATTATCGCAATATAAATTTACGATTTTTAAATTAAAGTGTGCTTCACTCTTAGCTACAAATGTTTGGTAAACTTCGGATTTAAAAGTTAACAAATAAGTGACTGTATAATAGGTAAACTCATCAACAAAAATAACAAAATAATTTTTGTTATCAATAGTGGGTGTGTAATAGAACCCAATTGGAAATAAAAGTCTTCTACTGTTGTAATTTTTTATTAATTTAACTAACTAATAACTAACACGAAGAATTTGAACAGAGTTTCAGCTTGATAAGAATTAGAACGATTTAGAACGATAAAAGAATCTCGACGCAGACATAGATTATACAGGACTGACTAAAATTATAAAATTTTTCCTTAAATACAATTACGAATACAGATACACATAAAAGGTTTTGATAATGATTCATGAGTTACAATTGCAGAGAAAAGTAATATCGAAGAGAAAAGTAAATACATAGTCAAATAGTTAAAGTCTTATTATTCACGGGTAGGTACATTACAGGTGGTTTTATAGGGTCATATACATCTGTATATATTATAAGTAATGGTCTGTTTACATGACTTTTATCTTTAGCTTTTGAAAAGGAACCTTGTTTGTTTTCCTGAAAGGAAAGCTTCACAAATTTTATTTGTGGGAAAAATACATTTTTAATCACAGGGGGTATTTTCTAGCTCTTTAAGTTCTAAAAATTTATGTTTTCCAATATGCTCTAACCTTTCATGCCAAAGGTTATAGGTATTTATTAACGAATTTATAGTTTGGCAAGTGGCTTTTCCAGTTATAGGTTGCAGTATTTTAAAATTAATAAATGATTTCAAATTTTACCTGTTATTATTGTTTTATGATCTCTTTTAATGCTCACCTCACCTTTTTTGCTGAATATAATTGTCATACAAGCTTCCTGATTGCGTCTGACGGATAGTAGGTTGTACTGGATGTCGGCAGAATACAGAACGTTTTCAAGGACTCCATGAAATCCAAGGTTAGATGTGATGTTGATTTTTCCCGGTGGAGTGGTTGTGATTGTTACTCCAGTTTTGGCTACGGAAATTTTTAAAGGTGTTTCCAATTGCTGTACTTCCGTAAAAATGTCCGCTTGATTTACTACATGGCCTGTCGCTCCTGAGTCTAATATAAAAGATATTTCATTCTCTCTACAAGTGCTTGGTTTAGGTATTAAACTGTTTGCTCTTAACATAAAAGCAAAACCGTTAGCAAGTTTTTCTGTTTCACAATTGACATTTTGTATGGTTCGAGTACGATCTGATTGTTGTTCCTTTTTATAAAGAATGTTCTTGTAAAAATAGCAGTGTTTCTTTGTATGGCCCTTCCGTTCACAGAAACTGCATTTCAATTGGTTATAATTGTTTAATTTATTGTAAGGCTTCTTTGAATAATGTTTTGAAGAAAATTGTCGTAAATTGTTGAAATTGTTAAACCTTGTATTTATTTTGTTATACTGGTCCCTTTTAAATTTTACAGGTTGAGATACTTCAGCTTGTAAAGCTTTGCTGCTTGTGTCACTTCGTTCATTAGGTAACTTTGTTTCATGGTCGAGTAGTTTTGTTTTTACGAATGCAAGATTCAATGATTCGTCCGCAAGGGTGTGAATAGCAGTTACTATACTCATTGGTCCTAGAACGGCTTGAGGTAGAGGGGTTTTAGTCGGTAGGTCCGTCGGGAATCCGACACTACCCAGTCGTACGGAGGGCTGGGTGTCTTTTGAAGATTTCCTCTCTTCCACGAAAACATAAAAACAAAAAGTTACTATACCATCGTAGGATGATGTTAGAAGTGTAAATGTACAATTTTTGCCATTTTTGTTAGACTTCCTCCTGCAGCTTGTAAATCAATCAGCATATCGTCGAACACCAGAAAATGTTTCACTAACGGTACATTTTCGGTAAATTTTAAACTTAATAGTTTCTTTTGAATTGTTAACTGGGTCGCTAAACTTTTTCTTTCAGAAACTTCGTTTAGCCTTTTTATAATTTCCTTAGCAGTTGCTTCTTCCGTCACAAAGCCAATAATAGTATCGCTAAGATATTCAATAATAGTGCCCTTTGCTATACGTTCCAATTTTTGCCACAGTTCGTCGGGTCCCGTAGGAAAAACTTCCATGAAGTTCAATGGGAATCAATGGAAAATTTGTAAATTCCATTCAAAACCATTCGGCATAAATGGAAAAATAATTGTTTCCATTTACAATAATTCCCCGTAGAAAACAATTCCATTGAACTTCAATGGGAAACAATGGAAAATTTGTAAATTGTATTCAAAACCATTTGGCATAAATGAAAAAATAATTGTTTCCATTTATAATATAATTCCATTCATATTTACAAAGAAAAAATTTCCATTGATTTTCAATGGGAACCAATGCAAAATTTATAAATTCTATATAAAACCATTCATAAATAAATAGATAGATAAATAGAAAATCAATTGTTTCCATTTTGAATAATTCCATTAATATTCTTATCGTTAGATATGAATGGAAAAGTTTTATTTCCCAAAGAATTCCAATGAAATAATTAATTATGAAATGAAATATTTTTTAGTTTTTGAATTATTTATTTATAAAATCTGTTTCATTACATGGATTTTAGTTTCGTCAGTCTCGTTCGAAACCATTAACAATAGGTGCGTTCAGCAATGGAAATCCAATTGAGTTCGGGAATGGGAATCCCATTAGCAATTCTCTATTTATTACCATTAATTATTCTCAGTGGTAATTAAATGGCATTTTTTCAATGGAAATTGAATGGAAATTTTTCCTACGGGGTACTTCAGGAGGGTCTAAGTTCAACACCTTTACTGCATTTTCTTCTGCAAGTAGAGCACGTAAAAGAAATTTCCAAATATTATACAGTTCTCCACTAAATGGTTGAATATTGCGTTTCGATTCCCAGCTTGGACCAAATTGGAAATCGTATCCAGGCGGATGTATAAGAATTTCTTTTAGTAAATTTATGAATATGTTGTCTTCTATTAGAGAAGGCGGAAAAACATTTAATCTAGAGAAGAGTAATTGGTTTCTTATTTTGGCAATCTCTTCGTCTAGGGATATTCCAAGTTTATTACACATCGTTACTAGGTTTAATAATTCAATTTGTGCTTCGTTTAAGTTGATCCGGTAGCTGTTGTTATTAATCGGTGATTCAAGCAATTCGAAATTTTTCTCAATTTGGGCTTGATTGGCGTTGAAATTGCTAAACGTGTCTTTAACAATATGAACAGTGTTGTCTACAATTGAAAGTATGTTTTTGTTAGAATTTTGTAATGATGTTATAGCGTTTTCAATTTCCTGTTTGTCGTTGGCATCCATTGTTCCAAATACCGTATGAAATGCATTCCCAATCAAGTTGAACCAACCGCGTTTACTTCTGTTATTTTCGGCGGGTAATACTAAAGTTAAAGCCTTAAGCGATCGATCTATTTTCTTTATAGTTTGTTTAATAGTCAGAGCTTGAATATAACTATAATGTGTTCCTTTTAGACTGCTTTCTAATACTTCAATTTTCTGATTTAACTTTCTCAATGAGTTAACGTTCTCACAAATGGGTGTTAGATCTTTAACTATTATTAAAGGGAAGTATGGTTCGATTATTACAAATGTACCTACTTTTTTAATATATAATCCTGATTGTTTCGAGAGCATTGTTACTTTAATTTGTTCGTCTAAAGAATACGTATTTGTAAAAACAAAGGAAAAGAATAAGAAAAGGAGTTTTATTGACATGACCTGAAAGGAAGAGAAAAGACCAGTTAATTATTTGCTTTTCTTATTTTGGATATGTTAATTTTGATTACTGTGCTTTGAATGTCGACTTCATAGCAGGTGTCGTTGATTTTGTTAGTTATTATATGAGGTCCTACCCTGTTGGATTTACCCATCCGATTTATTTTAACAAAACATTTTTCTCCTTTTTCAAAGGTTAGTAACTTACTTCTATGTTTCTTGACGCATCACGATTTAGATTTTTCTTTACTGGAAGTTATATTTTGATTGATAATTTCCCGTTTATTTTGGGCTTCTTGATCGGTTTCGTCTAAATGTATGTAAATGTCTTCCTCCGGTTGTTCGAAGGGACGAGGAGGTTTCATAAGGTGTATATTTATGCGACCAGTGAGTACTAGTGTTATAATTATGCACAGATAATTGTAATATTTCAACGTTTTATTTGATATATCATATTCCTCATATATGGTTCGACAGGATTCCTTTAATGTGTTAATCAATCTTTCAACCGAACCATTCGATTGTGGGTAACCTACACTGGATGTCGTCCATTTGACCTTTAATTATTTAATTAGTTCCCTAATTGTTTGATTAATGAACTCAGTGCCTTGATCGGAATGGATTCGTTTCGGGAAGCTAAAGATAGAAAAGTAATGCATAAGGCTGTAACGTACGAACCCACCGTTTATTCCGTCAGTGGCTTCTGAGGGGCATATTTGTCCAAATTTTGAAATGTGGTCCTGTTTAACGAGGCATGGGATTTTTCTATCTGCAGCTTTCAGTACAGCGGAGGCTATGTTAATTCGTTCAAATATGGATTTCAGGTTTTGTGTAATAGTCATGGGTATCTGTCGTTGTATTCTGTCAGCCTTATTTTTAATACAGATTTCACATTTTGTAATAAATCCTGAGCAATTTTTCTCATTTGTTTGAATGAATATTTTTCTTTAAGCTTGGTTTTTGTCTCGTTCAGTCCTTTGTGCATATTCACAGGGTGTTCGTGATATTCTTTAATGATTCGTCTTTTCTTTTCATCTGGGATATCTACAAAGTTTTACCGAGTAATATATAGTTTGTTACCTTGGTTTAGTATTAGTTGGTCCTTATCAGACTCATTATTTATTACTAGAATTTTGTTGTTAATATAGATTAATGAGGTGTTCGCGAGATTTAATTTAAAGTTATCGTCTGACTTAAATTTATCTAAAACTAGCGTTATCTTGGACATGATCAGATTATGAAAAGAATGTTCATCGTCTCTGGTGTTCGGGACAGTGTCTAGTAAAAGTGCGTTAATTTCTTTAGGGTGTGTCGAGTGTCTCACTTCGCATATAAATGATTTGATAATTTTGGAAGTCTGATACAACTATTTTATCGTTATTGTTGTCTTCTTGATGATCGTTGCCGGTTTCACTGGCCGTGTCCGTTTCTTCATTCCGTTCATTTGGATTCAGGACATTGCTATACCTAGCTCAGTCGACAGGGGTTCTTCACATAAAAATATTATGCTTGTGCAAATAAAACAAGTTGTTCTAAGCTTATAAAACATATAATTCATAAAAGGCAACTACCAACTACGGAACACAAAATAAAATCAAGTAAAAAGCAAAACATAAAAACAAAAGCAAATGATATAACTTACAGGTACAAATGTTGAACTAAATACCCTACAAAAATGTCTCTTTTCAATCCCACTTTCGTCCAAGTTCCAGGCTGAGGGTCCAGAATTGTATTAATCTTGTACCAGGCAATATATAATATAATTAATACTCTTTTTCTCTTTATTATTATTATTCGTCATTTAGACTTGGACCTCGATCCAACACCAAAACTAGCCAGCTCGACTATTTCAAACACGTGAATTATGCGTCGTTTCACTGTTGCGGTCAACCGTCTGGATCCCCTCTTTTGTGCGGCTCGCTTTGAACTTCCGAAGCACATCAACATGCATTCGGGAAAGGGCATCGGCATTTGCGTTTAATTTGCCTGGTTTGTAATGTATCTCATATTGATATTCCTCGAGTTTTAGCCGCCAACGCATTAATCTGCTAGAGGAATCCTTGGCACTGAAATGCCATTTGAGGGGTTGGTGGTCTGTGATAATTGTAAACTTATTACCGAATAGATATGGTGTCAAATGCTTGACGCTCCATACTATTGCCAATAGTTCGCGTTCGATAGTTGAATACCTGGTTTCAGCAGGGTTCAACGTTCTACTAGCATAGGCCACCGGTAATGAGTTTTTAATTGGAACTTGTGATAATACGGAACCTATAGCGTATTTACTAGCGCCCGTGGTCAGAATAAATTCCTCGTTAAAATTAGGGAATTGTAAGATCAGTTCTTCCAGTAGCTTATCGCGTAATATATCGAAAGCTTTTTGTTGTTCAGAATTCCAAATAAACGTTTCTTCCTTTTTTAAAAGGGTGGCTAGTGGTTTGGCTGTTAGACTGAAATTTGGGATGAATTTACGGTAACCCAAGAATTGTTTGATATGTTTCGGTGTTTTCAGAACGGGGATATCCTTGATTACTTTTAATTTTTCTGGATTTGGTTTAATACGATCCTTTGAATAACATGGCCTAAAAAGGTTGTTTCTGGTCTTAAAAATTCCGATTTATCGATTTGGATTTTGAGTTTGTATTGACGCAAGCATTCAAATACATTAAGAAGTCTGCTATTATGTTCATCGAGGTTTTGTCGAAAAATAATTATGTCGTGAACATAAATGATGCATTGTTCAGATTCATCGCGCATTGAAAGGTGGCAGGGGCGTTTTTTAACCCGAACGGCAAGTACTGATATCTGTTACCATTAGCTGTGAATGCCGTTTTTGCTATGCTTTCCGGTGACATTTCTATCTGGTGGAATCCAGAAGTCAGACCTAAAGCAGTAAAGTAACGAGCTTTTCCTAAATGATCTAGGACTTCCTCTTTATTGGAGAGAGGGTATTTATCGTCGAGTATTATTAGATTTAGTTGCCTGTAATCAATGACCATGCGCCACTTTGTTTTATCCGAAGCGTCGCGTTTTTTTGGGACAATCCAAAGTGGGAACTCCAGGGTGAAAATGACGGTTCTATTACATTGTTGTCTAATAAGTCCTGAATTTGTGTATTTGAGGATATCTATAGATTTTTGATTGAACAGGTATTTCGTCGTGCGTAATGATTTTATGTTTAATGATGGGTGTTGATGAGAGTCTATCGTCGGGTAAATGAAATATGTCTGTGTATTCCTTGATTAAAATTTTTATCGATTCATATTCATCTGGGCTCATGTGATCGAATCTGAGTAATTCTAATAATTTCTGAAACCTTGAGTTATTGTAATTACTTTTGAGTACCGTATTTATGTGCTTGATTTCTTTTAGTTTTAAGTCAACATTTTCAATAGATATCTTATCGTCCGAAAGGTTAATAGCAGTACAGAGAAATTCATTGGTTTTGTTTGTTCTAACAAAACAGTCCGGTACTATGATTTTGTCTAAGTAATTTATTTTTTTGTAGTACTCTATTTTAAGCGCCACCTATTTTATAGTAGATCACGATTGTAGTTTACGCGGGAATGATGGCCGGTGCGATGAGGATGATCGATCGGTATCATCATAGTATTCAGAGTAGTAGAGTTAGTTGGTATAGTCAACTTGTATGACTGTTATGTAGTTTTATGTTCTTTTATGTTTAATGTAATAAATGTAAATATTTGTTTCGCACTCAAAGATTATATAAACTCTTTAAAACTCAACTACACTTTCTAATAGATAGTTTTTATCGGGTTGATAATTTCTTGCTTTTAATTTGATGA
Source organism: Agrilus planipennis (assembly GCF_000699045.2). Classification (NCBI taxonomy): domain Eukaryota; kingdom Metazoa; phylum Arthropoda; class Insecta; order Coleoptera; family Buprestidae; genus Agrilus; species Agrilus planipennis. The sequence continues at coordinate 1,409,047 of NW_020438933.1, forward strand.
CTTGTTCATGTCGGGGTAATAAATTAATTATCTTGTCAGTTTTGTATTTGAAACAAACAGTCTTATTATAGTTAGGAAAATAGATTATATTATCCTCGTGATTAATAACGGCTTTTGTTGATTTTAGAAACTCTTGTCCCAGTATCCCGTCGATTGCTAATACGTTTTTAGGTACAACGTGGAATTTTACCGGTATGTTATCTAAAGTGGTTCGGAAATAACGTAATGTATGAAAGGGTTCTTCATTTATACCGTGAAGGGGATTTTATTTTTTACGGGAGGCAATTCTGTGATTAGGTTAATCGCGGCTCCGGTATCTAGAAGTAATTTTAATTTTGATTTAAATTTAATAATGCGGATAATGGGTAATCAGAATCAGACTGGTCTGACATCGCTTCTAGGGCTTTTATTAGTTTTGCATTTTTCTTAAAGCATCTATTTTCTACATGTTCCGGTTTTTTACAGTAATTGCAAATAATTTCTCTATCAGAAGAATTTGGTTTTAAAGTAATGGGTTGTTCTTCGCTTGCGAGGGTTTATGTATTTCTGGTCTACCGTAATTATTAAATATGTTATGCGAGTACTTACTAAATGGTTTCTTTTTATTAAGGTGTTTTTCCGAATACGGTGTACACTGTTCTCGTATATACTACGAGTTCAATAAGGTCCCTTGAGAACCAGCGAGGATATTAATTCGTTAACTAAACACTTTTTCGGTACTGTATTTGCTATAAGTATTGAAGCTCTGTACCTAAATAATGACTAAGAACTTTTCCGACGTAACAAACAACAGAAGTTTTTTTTTTCAAACTTTACCAAAACAAAACAATTATCTTTGATTTTCTCTGGTGTCACACCTAAATTATCATTGATGCTATAATCAGTCTCTTCGTCCATTTCGAAATCGATTGGAGATGTTGAACTCTCCCGCAAGCTAAATTGCGATCCTTCAGAATACTCTCAATCTTCATCAATTTTTATTTCCTTAGCTTTCATTTTCTTTTGCCTTGAATTAAGTTCCTTCAAACTAAGTTTCACTACTTTGGCTCTGGCTTTCCTTTCTTGTTCTATTTTTATTAATTCTTTCTGTCTATGTCTCTCTTCTAGTTCATTATTTTCAGGTGTATCTGTATATATACGGGATTTACCCGGTTTTCTTCCTTTATTGGTGTTTCTCTTCCTGACCGCTGTAGGATAAGGTCTTATGACTTCTGGTGTTATGGGAAGGTAAGCGCTCGGTTCAGATTGTGTCTTTTCGGTAAAAATGTCTTCAGGATTTTGGAGCAAAGAGGGCGACTGCCCACGAATATCTGCCTCATTCATATCAGTCGATGGCACGCTGGTGAAAGGTTGTGATTGTAGAGCGACAATGCTGGTTTCTGGATTAGGTGTCACATTTACTGAATTATTTGAAGCATACACATCAATGGGAGCGAAATCTTTATCAGTGAAGGCCATTTCATTGAACGGTCATATACCTGGCTTTTAAAATCAACTTGTAATATTTTTTGCGGTAAAAGATTCGAAATATGCAAGTTTCACCAGTTTAAGTATATTATAAATGTTGATTGTTTTGCCAGGATTCGACATATGCCAGTTATTTCTGTTATTAGCTATTTTCAACTTTGCTTTGAATGGGCCGAACATTCCAACGTCTAAAGGTTGCAATCGGTGACTTGGGGGAATAGACACAAAAATGATGCCATTATCTCGAGCATATGTAATAGCCTGTAAGCTGATATGACTTTCGTGATTGTCAAATAAAAGTAAAATCGGATGCTCTTTAGAGCTCAGTTTGTGTTTCTGAATGTGCTTTAATACTAAAACAAATATGTCAGCATTTATCCAACCACTTCTGTCAGCAACTCCGAGGCTTCCTTCAGGCGCACCTTCAAGAAACTGTTTCTTGTAGTGTACACGTGGAAATACAAATAGCGGAGGGTTAGTATTTCCGCTTGCAGAAATAATTGCACCAAATCTTTCCGTTGACACGATTTGTCCCACTTGTTTCTGTAATTTATGAGCCAAAATTTTAGATGTTTCTACTGTAGACACGCCAGATTCGTCAAAGTTAAATATCCTGTCGGTACCAAAATTATGTCTCTGTAACAGCTATATCAGCTAAATCATTATGGAACTCTTGGACTGTAGTCTTATTGAAGGCGAACATCTAGCTGCGCTTGTATTTTCCGGTTTTCGCATTTTCATCCCATTTCGTAGGATATTTTAAATTTAACCCTTTCGCGTATTCGTAGGCAAGTTTGTGAATTTGTACCATTGTTAGCCCATAATGCATTTTGCAGCAATTAATAATGTAGTCATTTGAGCGTGTCTCTTCTTCCAAAGAGAAGACTTGTAGACTCGTGAACTTAGAATGAAATGTTCGTGGGGGTCCATCGGTTTTAGAGCTCTCTTTGAATTTCTTGGCTCTACTTTCCAACGTCGATGACTTGATGTTATATTTCAATGCGGCTTTCCAATACGACAACCGTCCTTGAATTACCACATCAATTGCTAATTTCATGGACTCTTCATCCACCTCTTGAATGCGCGTACCTTTTTTTTATATTTTTGCACGATGATTCTGCAATAAAATATTAATTATATTAATTATAAGGTTTACTTTATAAAAATATTTCATTTTGTTAGAAGTAAAATACTCTATAAAAGGAAAAATATGAAAGGGTTTCTATATTTTATTTCATAGACATGTAATATTGATGTTTTGGTGGTTAAAAAAATTTCAAGGGGAGCATTTGTACGCGTGTGTACGAATGTGCCCCTGTTTGGCTGTCCGAATGCACCCCGTTGTACACTCACAAAATTAAAATACCACTTTATACAAATTCTAATTTAGTTTGAGTAATATGACAATTAAAGCTCAAAATAAACAATGTTAACAATAATTAATCATCACCACTTTGTCTAAAACATAACAATTCTACTTACAATTGCGAATTAAACTTAGGAAAGAAATTTACTCACCGCGCGCAAATCCACGTTACGTCTTGTCAGCTGATACACCGTGCTGCGACTGGCAGGACACTCCGCTAACAACATGGCGGCCGATATGCTTATGCACACAAGCAAAGGCGTGTTTGTGTGCCGTTTAGTTTTTCTGTTATACTAACTGTACGAATGTGCCTCGCGAATGGTGACCACTTTCCCCTACAGGAGTTCAATCGATCATACATTCTAGACACAGCACTGTCAATATCAATAGCACTATCACTCACAATGTCACCTTCTAATACAGAGACCCAGTCAGTAACACATAGTTCAACTACGCAACTATCATAGTCTTCTCTTCTGAAGTCATAACCATCGAATCCATTGATACAGTTGCTTCCATTAGACTCATCAGTAATCCTAAGTACTGAATGACAGTGGTGTTCCTCTACGTTGGAAAGGTAATCCGCATCAACAACTGCACTCACGGTCAGCAAAACAAAGATCCAAAGTGTATAGCCTTGTAGGTATAACACTGTGAAGCTGCTCCAAACCCAACAAACCAACACGAGTCCAGCAGCAGAGATTCAGCCACTCCTTGATCTCACATCACATAACTAAATGAAATTGTGGCGATTTGATAGTTTTTAAAAAAATAATTAATTTTTTAGAGTGAAGTATTGAGTGTGTGGTTGTATATATTTTTTGGTATGTCTGTGAAAACTTTAGAATTTCTGTATTGTTGTATTATTATTGTGTAAATATTCTTTTCTTATAATTCTATTTCTATACTTTCTCTATTCTGTACCTACTCTATACCTATTCTTCAGCTAAACGACTATTTAATTGCCTACGTACTTTGCTATCATCCCTTTTAACAATTCAACTCTGTATACTAACTGCATGACGTCTATAATTCTTACTTTTCCTAATTGCAGTTTTATGGTCAGTTTCTTCGGTGATTTGGGGTCAAACTTAACTTCTCAGTATTTCTTCTAGACTAAATTTCCAGATTTTACTAGTATCTTATTGGTTCCCTACTTTAATTAACTTATTTCTAACTCCCCTTCTTACGATCTCTTTTCAAAAACTAAAATCAGTTCTGACTTATCCTTCCTAATTTCAACTTCGCCATTCTACATTCTTAATTCTAGTCTCCATTTTTCGTTCTTGTTTTATTAAAGTTTGTTATCGTTATTCCGCATTCTATTATTTAATACCTCAACATCAGAACACACAACGAGACCAAAAAATAAATAACCTGTAGACCATATACTCCATGATACCAAGCTCAGCATTATGAGTCTCCGGACGCAGCCATGTCTAGCACATCAGGCACCGTATTAACCTGTGCAGACTAGAATGCAAGGAAGACAATTTATTACTAAGAGATCTAACATTCTGATAATAACCATAGAGATTCCTGGTGCACGATAGCTGAGCTGATCCATCCGACTTATGAAATCATTCAGAATCCTGACCTACAGAGCAATAAGATTTATAGTGACTACTTTCATGTACAACTGCATCAACCATCTCCGGATTACCTTTTACATACTTTATTGTCTTCTTAATACTATTTCAAGGATTCGCATTGTAGGTTTGCGTAGTTCATTCAGCTGTTTGCGTTGTGCAAAAGTCAGGTCACCAGTAACTCTTTAAATACTAAGTTCAACAACCTTGGTTTATCAGCAAATCATGCCAATCCTGATACATGCATTTTTTGATTGACTGATTCTTTTTGAGGCGTGTTGACTTTTCGGTCGAGTTGTTTAGTTGTGTTTGTTTCTTGGTTGTTGGTCTGTTCTCCTGTATGTAGTGTGTTTTTGTTTGGGATATTTGTCGGTTTCCTTATTGGGGTTTTCAGGAGAGTTCCTATCGTTTGCTGAATGTTCTCTCTTTTGATATGTCTTCGATGGAAATCGATGTTGGGATTCCTCTGATGACTATTTTAGGTTTTCTTTAATTTTTCATCGATTGTTATAGTCATGACTCTGAAGTGTTGTTCTCCGTTGGGGTAAATATTTATGCTGTCTGCTGGCTCTTGCTTGATCCATACTTTTGAAACAAAAATGCTGCTAACAAAGACTTTGGCCTTGCTGCGGCAATGGAATGTGCAAGAGCAATGCTTTTTCTCTTCCTTTGCTCAAGACACGCGCGTTTATTTTTCAAAATTACATCATCCAGAGAAATGCGTAAAGTTTCAGGTATATCAGACTTAACTTCTTGAAAAAATTTATCTGATGGAGGATAATGTTTTGTTTCGTAGACTCTAGAGCGAATATCCTCTATAACGATTGCTGCTGCTGTTTTTACAATACGCCGACGTTCTTCTACCTTATTTTCACTTTTTTGGTTGTACCAGGCTTCCGTCAATAACTTAAATCCTATATTCCGAAAACAAACCATAGGAGCTTTATTAGCAGTGACGGCGCTCAAAATATCATCACTATATTTTTTGTGGAGTTCTGCTTTCGCCGTTTTTATATGTGGGCGGTAATCACCGTCAATTTTGGTAATCAGTTTGTCCAGGGAAAACTGACATTCTTCGGAATTTTGGTCGGGTTAACAATAAATGTACTGCATCGCAGTATCGATCTCGTTTGCAAACGGGTCTCTTTTCTTCATTTCTTCAGTCGGTGGTGTTTGATATAATTTTTTCATGCACGAATTGTGATACTGTGCATCGGCTGCGACCAAATCATTAACATGCTCGAGACGCTCAACAATCTCTCGACGCCAATCATCATTACGAGCTCGATCAAGTTCAGAAATACTATTTTCATAGATAATTTACGTACGCTATACACAACATAACGATCGCACACGCGTGTCTGTTTTTGTTTCGCTATAAACTCCGCTGTTATCTTAGTAGCGCACAAAAGCAATGATTTTTGAATGATAATGTTGGGCGTGTAGATCGCAGTTGTGGTGAAGGAGTCGTGACATCGCTTTCTCTATGCAAAGATGCCGCAATTAACTTCTCATTATTATATCGTTTTCCACATGCATCGTGAACCACTATCGAACTCAGTCCCATCAAAAGTTTATCCTTATTGTTCATTCTTTTAATACTTGACTTACGAAAAGTCTCCAATCCTTTTTCCTTTACTTCAATCACTTCACCTTCTTGCAATGGATTTGCACAAATAAAACAGTTTACTGCATTAGAAGCCATGGCTGTATAAATGTAAACGACACTGTGAAACGATAGACGTATACTGATGACTCAAACTAAATATTTCTATCAAAACACGCATTGGAGTACACTTTGCGGCTCTCGTACGCCAAAACTATTGACTTTATGAAAAAAAAAGGTAGATACAAAAATTGTAGGCAATTGTCTTTAATTTCATTTTGTATATGACTTTATCGTAAAATAGATAGGAAAGGAGATATTGTCAAAAAACTGCATTTAGGCGCCATTTTTCCAATATGGCGGTGCGAGAGGCAAAGTCGAAATTCAGAATGAGCACCACAAAATCTATAAAATTACGAACTTTCAAAACTCCCGGCAAAATTACCAAAAGACTGTATTATTGCAATAATTTACAATAAATATTTATTGCTTTTTTAGTATATTATTTGTAAAAAGTGTAATTTTTATAATGGTTTTTACATCCAGGGTGACTAGGATTTTGTAAATGTTAAATTTATTCTGTTCGATAGGTCGTTCTTCTGCGTTCTCCCCCTGGAGTAAAACAGCTTCTAAGGCGAAGACACTAGCATCAGTTCGCAATGTATAAGGTTTACTCGGATCAGCTTGGATGAGTATTGGAGCACTGAGTCTGCTTTAGCGATTCGAACGAGCGTAGCTCCCTTTCACCGAAGTCGAACTTGTGATTTTTCTTTAGTAAGTCTGTTAGCGGACGCGTAACGCCGGAAAAGTTCGGAACAAACTTCCTATACCACTAACAAATTTGTACAAAGCTTTGGATGTGTTTCTTGCATCGCGGTGGATTCATGTCTTCAATCGCGGCGTGGATGCGGGGTAATAACATGTCCAAGATATTTAACAGATTCTCGAAGAAACCAACATTTGTCGCGTCGAGCTTGTAAACTGCATTGTCGAAGTCTTTCAAACACGCACTTTAAATCATCAATATGTTTATCGAATGTTTCAGATAATACGAGAATGTCATCTAGATAAGCAAAGATTAACCGATCACTTAGAGTAGCGCGACAACGGTCCATCATTCGCACAAAAGTTGCTGGAGGGTTTCGCAACCCAAACGGCATCCTCTTAAACCGGAACGTACCGAAAGATGTCGTGATGCAAGTTTTATCACGGTCTTCAATGGCAACAGGCACTTGCCAATATCCAGCCTGGAGATCAATGGTGGACATATACGGAGTGGGCTTAGCTTATTGTAACAACTCATGCAATCTTGGTATCGGATAGTTATCGGTGACGGTAACGTGGTTTAGACGTCGATAGTCGACGCATAATCGAAATGAATTATCCTTTTTAGGGACCAAAACGATTGGACTTGCCCAAGGAGATTCGCATTCTTCAATTATGCCTAAAGATGATAATCGGTCCAGTTTTCGTCGAAGAAATTCCTTTTTATGGAAACTGATAGGATATGGGTGTGTTGCAATTGGAGGATGATTGCTGATGTCAATTCGATGCTCAATCAGAGGAGTAGGACCTCCCCCTTGCTCAAATATGTCAGTATTTTCGGTCAATAATTGATCGACCAATTGGTGTTGTTCTTTCTTCAAATGAGCACCTTCATCGGCGCGTAATATAGATATTGAAATTTGGAGAGTTTGAACACTTGTCGTTCCTTCGGGTTCGTCAACGAATTGGAAATGCACTTCAGGATTATGATAAAAGTACCAATATCTTTGAGGAATATTTAAAACGATTCCCGCAGATTCAAGGAAGTCACATCCCAATAAAGTGTTATTCTCCGTCAGATGGGGTAATGCCGTGAATTTTAATGGAATTCGCTTACCACCTATTTCGATGTTTACCTCTGTCGTCGAAATGTTCACAGTGTGACGCTTACCATCAGCGTAGGTCAAAGTAGCAATAGAGCTATCAAATTCGTAGCCTAAATTCTGTAAAATTCCACACAGTTTTGCACCAGCGATACTAGCCTGTGCACCCGAATCTGCGTACCCTGCACCGTGAATTCCATCAATGGTAATTGGCAGTAAGGGCCTAGTACTGGTGTTTCCTTGAAGCGACGTCTCACAAAAACTCAAACAGTTTGTTCGTAAAGCATTTGGGGATGAAGTACCGCTTTTGTTTTGGCAAGTTGGGCATCTAGACTTAGTGACTCCAGGTGCACCACACCCGCAACAAGTGAATTGAGTTTTACTTGTTGCCACCTGATCAGAATTATTTGATTCTGAAGACTTCTCCTTTTTCTTCAATTTTTGACAATCATCACGAACATGACCAAAGTTTTTACAATACGCGCACCTGGCCTTAGACCTTTGAGTGGCTTCGGATTTTTTGACCAAATCTTTTCTGTCCGAATTATGCTTTGATTCGACTCCCGTCTCTTGCAATGATCGTTCAACTTCACGCGCTCGCGTTAACAAGTCTTTAAAGGTAATTATGTCACTTCGTATAAGTCTTTTTCGAACTCTACGCGAAATCAGTCCGAATACAACATCGATCTGTGCTTCTAGGGGCAAATCATACGGTAACTGGGACATTAACGCACGCACATGACAAACAAAACTTTCGGTTGTTTCTGTGGCATTCTGTTCTCTTGAAAACATTTCTCGAAATACCAGAAAAGGAGGAAGTTTTCTCGAAAACGTATCACGAAATGCTGCCAAAGTTTCATCCCAGGAATTTATTGTATTCTTTACACCAATCCACCAAGTACTTGCATGATCTTCTAAAAGCATCGAAATACCTCGTCGAGCGTTGTCATCAGATACATTACATACGTCTTTATATGTTAGGACGTTGTCTAAAAATGCATCAATATCAGAAGAATCGGAACCATTAAAACGTGCCGTACATTTAGCAAAACTACCCACGTTTTGTGACGAACTACCACCTTGTNTTTAGAAATAAGCACAACAGGTCTATAATTCTTGACATCTGCATTATTCCCTGACTTAAAGATGGGTGTAATAAATGATTCTTTCCATAAATCTGGCATATAACCTGTATTAACTGATTTTTTAAATAATAAAACTATTGGATTCAATCAGGATCTGCAACAATTAATTAGAAAATGAGAGGGAATATTATCTGGACCACAACTGCATGAGTTCTTTAAAGATGTTATTGCTTGAAAAACTTCTTCAGTAGTTATATTGAAATCTGAGTGTTCTCTCGAAGAAAACAGATCATGATAAAAAGGTTTCGAATCCAAAAATGTAGATTTGAAATAGTCAGCAAACAGATTACAAGTATCTTGTGAGTTATTAGATTTATTATTATCCAAAAATACTGATTCAGGAATAACATCCGACTGGGAATGAGTTTTAAAAAATTTCCAGAAAGACTTAATATCATTTTTGGAAAGTGTTTCAACCTTATTAACATGATTTTACGTACAATCTAAAGCAAATAGCTCTTTGTTTTTTGAAGGAGATGTGATCTTCTAAGAAACCAGATTGTAACCAAATTTTATACAATTTTTTCTTATAAATTATATTACTAATTAACTCTTTTGAAAACCAATCAGGAAAAGAGTCATCAATTTCATATCCAGATTTAAGAGGAACAAATTTTTTTATATTAAGGTACAGGCGCCAATGAAGGCCCACTTAATTTCAAAACCTCGTAAAATTTTGCAGATAAGTAAAGTAAAGAAAAAACATAAAGGAAGTTGTTATATATTTATTTGAGAAACAAGATATCTAAAAAAATAGTAGAGCTTTTGGCATTTTAACACAAATGTAAACACTTTTTAGAAACTTGGTATTGGGCTATCTTGGCAAGCTGGTCGCTCAAGATGACTCCAAAAATATTANGTGCGTTCGTGTGATCCAGATGGTCGTTTATCCGCTCTAATCACGACTTTGTAATCATCATTTGGCATGCGCTCCAAAGCACTCTTGAACAGCCTGACCAATGCATGATGTTCATGAAGTAGTTGCTGCAGATCTCGAAGAATTGCTGTTTTCATTGCTGCATTGATCTCTTGACGTCGATCAAGTTGTTCCTCCATGTTGTCCATGAAGTATATTTGTAAAAATTTATGCTGTGCATCTCCAAGAGGTTGCAATGATCCAATTCGGTGGTGAATCTGTCCTTGTATCTACAAAATCAGAAGTATAGTCAGTATTACTGATTATTATTACTGAATAGCATACATAATACGTAGGAATAAGTATAGTATGTTATTCTTCTACGGTATTGTGTGTAATTACAAAAATAAATAAACAAATAATTACCTTGAATGTTGGATTAAATCCTCGTTCTTCGATAATGTCTGACCCAAATGAAGTTATTTGGAAACAACTATTGTATTTTTGAGTGTTTGCTAGAAAATGTCGTGATTCGGGTGTTTCGCCACGAAGCAATGAATGCAATGACTCAGGTGGCGGAGTCAATAATGGCAATTTCACTTTCCCACTAAGGCAGCACAATCCTGGCGTTTCTCCGGAAAACTTCAATGCGCCACAATACTCGCAAACCACGTCCATTGTTAATGATAATATCGACACAATAAGCTAATAAAAACTCGAAACAATCACATCAATCGGTCAACTTCAAAATTTTAAATTGTTAAATTTCCAACCGTACTTAACCGTAGACAACAGTACGTTTAGCTGTCAGTTGCGTTTTGTTATTCCATGTCAGTTGTGTTTTGTTATAACATTTTTAACAGATGAACGGCTAGACTTTGCCCGGTTGCTTCCCTCACTATTATTGCTATCTATTTGTTTTCTTTTACCTTTCTTCATAAAATGGTTTAACATTATTAAAATGAAATTTTCTGACAACTCCATTATCCAATTTCAACTTTAAAGTCTTATTTGTATTGTCAACCTCTAATATTTCGTATAGCCCCGTATAGAAACAAGATATCTAAAAAAGTAGTAAAGCTTTTGGCATTTTAACACAAATGTAAACACTTTTTAGAAGCTTGGTATTGGGCTATCTTGGGAAGCTGGTCGCTCAAGATGGCCCGAAAAATATTAATGAATATATATGCATTATAAACAATTAAACATTTTTAACATAAAACATGAAAATAAACACACATCCTTCTCATAACATTATTCATAAAAGTTAAAAAACTCAACCAAAAATTTAAATGTGGGCTATCTTAAATCTATCAAAATGAAAATCAACTAAAAAATAAAAACAAAATACTAAATAAAATAACATTTAAGTTTGCGATCAACTTTGAAAGTTACTTATCAAAAATAAAAATAAGTCAGGTATTTTTTATATATTTTTTTTAATGTCATTCATAGGTGGGCTATCTAAGGAATACTGAAAATTAACTTTGAGATCAATCAAAATATACTTAATTAATTAAAACAAATTAGACGCTACTGTCTTTAACTGAGTGTGTACACTCCTAAAGAAACTGAAACAAATCTCAAGGTGAATTTACTTAATAACTTTATCCTTAATTAGAATTTTAATTGCACTCTGGACATATGAATTGCTCCTCACCGTCTTTGGTTAAACCCACACAGACTTCATGGTACCATTTTTGGCATTTTTGGCATTGACGCATATCATCAAGTCTATCCACCTTGCATCCATGACAAAACTTATAACATACAAACACAAGAATATACTAACACTACATTTCAATAAACCTAGGAAGGCCCGGGCTATGTTTGGGAATTATATTACGGGGCATGATAGGAAATTACACTCGGATTGAGTATAATCTCATAAAAATACGAAAAAGGAAATAAAATAATAACACTCACCTATAATTCGCTGACAAATAGATTAAATATAAATTTTCACAGTTTAGAGTATCGAGATTTGTTTTAAATTTGTAAATTTTCAAAATGATTTAGATAATGGAGGTTATAAAACGTGCATCGTCTTGACATGACCAAGCAAACTGTCATCTGCCTTCAAAATGGCGCCGCGTCGGTAATGAAACTCACTTGCACTATTGTCTATGGCACTAGTAGAATAAACCCACGAAATTTCAAATGTTTCGAACAATCATAACCGTATTTTTTTAAAAGTGGGCTATCCTAGGAGCCGGGCCATCTTCGGCGACACTACCTTAGTATCAATAATATCATAAAAATATTCAACATTAGATTGTAGATTTCGGTTCAGAAACATATTTTCCCAATGTATAGATGAAAGTGCATTATTAATTTTATCATAATCAGCACCATAAAAATTTCTAAATTTAACATTTTGTTTCAAATAATTAAATTTGCCAATATTAACCTTTAAAAGAAATGGATTATGGTGTTTTTCAATTTTTTGTAACGAGTCAGAAGAGTCCATAATTTTAAGTTGAGACATATTTATGTTAGAAAAGGCCAGATCTAAGGTATAATCCTTCTCTTCATGAATTGGGAACAATTGAAAAAGATTCAACAAAGACATACAATTCAAAGTAATAATAGAGTTAGTTTCAATCAATGAGACTGAAAGAGAATATACAGCAAATAATGAACTATCCGTTTCATCAGAATCTACTATCCATGATGTATCAGGAAGATTATAATCACCAACAAATCTTTTAATTTTTCTAATACTTGTACATGTTCTTCATATATACTAGACTGAGATCTAGGTGGGATGTATACACCACCAATAATAAGCTTACCATTTAAATTAACTCTTGAATCTTTTGTTTTGACTTTAATGTAGACTTGCTCACAATAATTGGATTTTACTTTAAGTTTAGTAATTCTAAAAGCATTATTCTTCTTCACAGCTGTTAATACTCCACAACCCTCAGGAGAATTAGGATAATTATATCTATTTCTTCTAGTAACAATATGATTATTTAAGCCAAGTTCATTATTATTAATGTCACAACATAGATTAGTTTCTGATAAAATAATAATATCCGGTGAAGGAGTAAATAAATTCAAATTCTTCTTGAATTCAGAAATTTTATAACTAGATCTCATTCTATTAACATTTTGATAAAAAATTTTTAAATTGTGAGTACTAATTAAGGAACCTGTTGACTGCGTGTAGAGTTTTTTGAATGAGAGTTTTCTCCTTGTGATGATTCAAAATTTTGTGATTTAGTGGTCTTAGACTTAATTGAAATTGAAGTTATGAAAGGATCACCATCCTTAAATTTTATCACATTTTTCATATCAACATCACTATTATCTTTGTTCAGTAAATCAACTTTCAACTTCAATTTCTTATAATCTTCTCTCTGTTTCCTCGTATGGTCAAATGAAACCTTAATATTATTTGGTAATTTCCTCCAATTAGACACAATTTTCAAAGCACCATCTCTATTATCCAGTTTCAACAGAACAACTTTAGATTTGTTTCTACCCAAAATAAAGATTTTATCTTTACAAAGTTGAGTAGTTATATTAATATCACTCAGAATAGTTTTAATTACATCAGTGATATCATATTGACTATCATGATTGTCATTATTCTTACTTAAAGGATCATTTATTATATTGTTCACTTCAGGAACATTATATAATAAAATATTACACTTTCTCCTATTTCTATCATTATATTCATTAATAGCAGATATAAAGTCTAAGCTATTAATACTAACATTATCATTAGAGTTGGAAACGGAAGAGTGAGAGAGAGAGGGAACATTCTGATCAATCTTTGGAAGAGAGGAATTTTCGATTTCAGCAAATTTTACTTTCAAAGAAGAAATATCAGCCACACAAGTATTAATAGTATCATTGATATTAGGAAGATTCACCTTCTTAAAATTAACATAGTCATTAGTTATCTTAGACAGCTAATTAATTTGTTCTTGTAATTTCAGTATAACTGTATCCTGAGAATCCATCAACTTTTCACTACACTCTTCACATTTGAAAATTAGTTTAGTCTTCTTCTTAAGCTCTAAAACTTTAATTTCGGAAACACTAATATTAGCACAATTTTTCTGTTTTGATGCATGGAAAATTCCAGAACAGTAAACACAAGGAGCAAGTAAGTCATCTTTGTCAAAATGTAAATCACATTTCCTGCAGGTAGACATTTTCAAAACAAAATCAAAGCAAACCACTAAAATTTATCTTTCAAAATAATCTCCCCAATATTACAACATTAGATTAGACATGCATAGTTTGCTGTCAATTCAAAACAATTAATAGCCGGATTAGACTACTAGTATACAAAACACCTCACATTATAATTGAACATTTGCTTAAATTCATGTTAAATAACAACAGGATGCACAGTTTTTATAATATTTTCCACACCAATTCGGTAAATTTCCACGAAAACACAACAGATTTTCCGTAGCTCTCCACGCAACACACTTACTCGTACGGTTGATTGACTGACCAATTGGTGTTGTTCTTTCTTCAAATGAGCACCTTCATCGGCGCGTAATATAGATATTGAAATTTGGAGAGTTTGAACACTTGTCGTTCGTTCGGGTTCGTCAACGAATTGGAAATGCACTTCAAGATTATGATAAAAGTACCAATATCTTTGAGGAATATTTAAAACGATTTTCGCAGATTCAAGGAAGTCACATCCCAATAAAGTATTCTCCGTCAGATGGGGTAATGCCGTGAATTTTAATGGAATTTGCTCACCACCTATTTCGATTTTCGTACAGTTTTGCACCAGCGATACTAGCCTGTGCACCCGAATCTGCGTACCCTGGACCGTCAATTCCATCAATGGTAATTGGCAGTAAGGGCCTAGTACTGGTGTTTCCTTGAAGCGACGTCTCACAAAAACTCAAACAGTTTGTTCTTAAAGCATTTGGGGATAAAGTACAGCTTTTGTTTTAGCAAGTTGGGCATCTAGACTTAGTGACTCCAGGTGCGCCACACCCATAACAAGTGAATTGAGTTTTACTTGTTGCAACCTGATCAGAATTATTTGATTCTGGAGACTTCTCCTTTTTCTTCAATTTTTGACAATCATAACGCGCACCTGGCGTTAAACCTTTGAGTGGCTTCGGATTTTTTTAACAAAACTTTTCTGTCCGAATTATGCTTTAATTCGACTCCTGTCTTTTGCAACGACTGTTTAACTTCACGCGCTCGCGTTAACAAGTCTTTAAAAGTAGTTATGCCACTTTGTATAAGTCTTTTTCGAACTCTACGCGAAATCAGTCCGAATACAACATCGATCTGTGCTTCTATGGGCAAATCATACGGTAACTGGGACATTAATGCACGCACATGACAAACAAAACTTTCGGTTGTTTCTGTGGTATTATGTTCTCTTTAAAACATTTCTCGAAATACCAGAAAAGGAGGAAGTTTTCTCGAAAACGTATCACGAAATGCTGCTAAAGTTTCATCCCAGGAATTGACTGTATTCTTTACACCAATCCACCAGGTACTTGCATGATCTTCTAAAAGCATCGAAATACCTCGTCGAGCGTTGTCATCAGATACATTACATACGTCTTTATATGTTAGTACGTTGTCTAAAAATGCATCAATATCAGAAGAATCGGAACCATTAAAGCGTGCCGTACATTTAGCAAAACTACCCACGTTTTGTGACTAACTACCACCTTGTACAGTGGTCGCGGGCGATGGTATCGCGGACGATGGTGTCGCAAAACGAAACTGCTCCAATAAATCCGTATTCGTTTGTAGAGTTGCTGACTCACGAACTGTAATGAGTAATAGGTAATTGCTCATTGGACATCATTATTACACTCGAAGGTAATGCACTTTAAGTTTCTGGGCCTATTTGTCTTGGTCGCGGCATCTTATACTGATGAGTGTTAAAGTTCTACAAATACCGGAAAATATTGTCAGTTTGGCAACACTGTAAACCGAATTTTGCTAAAATCGATACGGAGTACCTTGAACTGCAAAACGTAAATATATTTAAATTTGCACTGCTTTTTGAAAGTGTTCATTGAAATAACACACAGCAAATGTATTATTTTGCTATTCACGAGTCACAATTATGTTTTTACGCACAATTATTCGGCCAAACGTTGAGCTGCCAGTTTAAGCCTTTGAGGATACTTCGTGAATAAATAATGAACGTTTCAACTTTATTATCGCTATATTAATGGTTTAATAAGAAAATTGTCAAAATAATAAACGAACATGAACGTAAACAGCACATTGCGGGAACATGGCGCGAGAGTACTACTACACATTTATAAATTCAAAAAAATCAATAAAGGGTTGTCGAATCCTTTGCCTTTTTTGAAATAATACAATTATAGTTTTATTTAAATTCACTTTTAATCTACTATATATTGAAAGAGCAATAATTATACAGAAATTGTAGAATTGTTTTCATTCCTATATATGAGTCTGCGAATAGTGCAATATCATCGGCAGAACTTAATATTAAGATTTCGGTAAATTTCTGAGTCCTTTAGTTTTTATAAAAACTTTGCAGATCGTGCAAGAACAGCGCAAATAATAAAGGAGATTAATGTATGTCCTTGTAATACCCTTTGGTGAAATCCACTGGCTCGGTCACTTCATTAGCGTAGGGAGGGGGAATGGCGTTCACTTAAGGGAAATCTGGTGAATTTTTTAAATTATTTATTTTTATTTATTTATTTATTTTGATTAATCAACTGGTAAATCCTGTTACGTGATTTGTAATGACCATTAACGAGGCTTTGATTTGTTAACATTTGTTCTTAGAAAAAGGTTAGAAATAGGGAGGTATTAGAAAAGAATAATAATGGAAGTTAATAATAAATAGACGAGATCAGTCCAGGATAGAAAAAAGTGGAGGTGCGTGTCCAACCATTCTTAGGACTGACGACAACTGCTGCATATGGTTAAGATCCGATTGAAGATTAGTGCAATAAGTGCTATTAATCATACATAAGTCATACAGAAGTAGAGGTCGTCTGAGTAAAAGAGATTAGTAAAACTCGAGAATAATAACGGGCCTACATTAGATTCTTGCGGAACTCCAGAAGTCGCCGCATAACAAAATGAAGTAAATCATTGTAACTAACTTTATTCACGACGTGTAATTTTAAAATTCAGACAACAATTAATATCCTGGTAGGATTATTATAAATCATGAATTATAAAATTATGATTAATTAATAAAAGCTCAAATTTTATGAAGAATACCAGAAACCACTAAATAGCAGATGACAATGAATCACATTTTTTTAGAAAATAAAGTACTGTGACTCAGACATATGGAAAATAAAAGAAGGAGCTTATTTTTTTATTAAAATTGTCTTTTCAATCCCTAGTTATTTTTGGAAAAATTATGAGCAATAATACACTTAAACCATCACATTTGCTGTAATGTTTTATCTTTTACTATTACCGTTCCAAACGAAAGAGCGAATTTTTCGTTAGCACTTGATTTACATCGACAAAGTATTGGCTGGATTTAACCCAGGTCGTGAACATTTCGTTAAAACACACGTCGATCAAAGTGGTCTATTGTTTGTAGTTAATCCACGCGCGGTTATTTCGAAGCGGCCGTCGCCACTATAGTAATAGCACACGTGGTGTTTTAGGATCAGCAGGGATTTCCATTGTCTGTATTGGCAACGCGCCTACCGGAAGTGCGCGCCCGCGACAAACGCGCGACCGGAGGAGAAGAGGGTGAGAGACTACCACGACGACGAGACGCTATTTTGAGAAATATGCCGATTGTCAAGCGGCTTTGAAGTCGAGCATAATTAACTGCAATTTTTTATCGCCTTATGCGATTGTTGTCGTCTGACGAACGGATAAAAGTCGTACAGTGTTGAAAAATAATCGTCGGCGATCTTTTTATTTACACAATTAAGATCAAAAGATCAACCAANCAGGTGTAGTTGTTGTCTTGCAAACGAAATAGGTATAGAAAGGAATGAAAAACAAATCGTTTTCTCTTGAAAATTTTGTTTGTTTCCGTTGCATCAGGCAACCAGCTTTACAATACACTACTATTAACACTCATTTGCACAAACTACATTTTAAAAAGTATTAATTACTTCAAAGTAAGCATCGCCAAATACCACGGTATTCGTATAGCTAATCGTAACGTCTTGGTAAGATATACGATATGCCAAGTGGTGTCTAGTACTATGACATCTAACGATAGAAAATAACACATTCATAGGACAAGATGTAACAGTGTCGTGGTAAAAACCACCCAACTGTGTTAACCTTTTTTGTCGTGGTACTTTCAACTTTTAACAGTTGAATTTTTCAACGAATATTGTGGTGTTGTATAACCAAATTGGTCTTACCACTACGAATAGTAATTTATCCGAAATTTATTTTTCTCAGTGTAATCTCCGCTTTTTTAAGTAATTTGGAAAAGTCTCTACTTCGATACAAAAGTTAATTAAATGCATAAGAGGTTTTGCAATTAATCCATTTGAGTAACGAAGCTTGCAATTTGTCTGTCCCGGAAGCTTTATTAGATTTCAACTCAAGTATAATTTTTATTATTTCGGTCTCAGTAGTAGGAAAAAGAAAGATCGAGTGTGGATTTGAGAAGTCATTTTTGGTGTCGTACGTGGGGACGTTTTCAAATTTTTTAGCCATTTCGGGACCTACGTTAGCAAAACAGTTATTGAATTCATCAGCAATTTTCCTTTTATCATAAATGTAAATGTTTTTTTCTTCCGAATATAATTTTTCAATTTCATTTTTACCAGATCTTTTACTCTTGACTTGCGAGTTCACAAAATCCCATAGTTTTCTAGTATTATTAGATTTCAACTCAAATATAATTTTTATTATTTCGGTCTCAGTAGTAGAAAAATGAAAGATCTAGTGTGGATCATTTTTGGTGTCGTACGTGGGGACGTATTCAAATTTTTTAGCCATTTCAGGACCTACGTTAGCAAAACAGTTATTGAATTCATCAGCAATTTTCCTTTTATCATAAATGTAAATGTTTTTTTCTTCCGAATATAATTTTTAAATTTCATTTTTACCAAATCTTTTACTCTTGACTTGCGAGTTCACGAAATCCCATAGTTTTCTAGTATCATTACCTATATTAACTATAATATCATTATAGTATTTTATTTAAGCTGTTCGTATCAAACTTTTTAGTTTATTNATTTGAGAAGTCATTTTTGGTGTCGTACGTGGGGACGTATTCAAATTTTTTAGCCATTTCAGGACCTACGTTAGCAAAACAGTTATTGAATTCATCAGCAATTTTCCTTTTATCATAAATGTAAATGTTTTTTTCTTCCGAATATAATTTTTAAATTTCATTTTTACCAAATCTTTTACTCTTGACTTGCGAGTTCACGAAATCCCATAGTTTTCTAGTATCATTACCTATATTAACTATAATATCATTATAGTATTTTATTTAAGCTGTTCGTATCAAACTTTTTAGTTTATTTTTATATGTAACATATTTGGTTTTAAGTTCGACATTATCTCGATCCTTTTTTAATTTTTGGTGTAATGTATCTTTTATTTTACACGACTTAACAAGTCCTTTAGTAATCCAATTATTCCATCGTTTATCATTCTTTAATTTAGTTCGCACCGTTGTAGCTAAATTGACAAAATATTCTATTTCTACATAAATTTTTCGAACGCGATATCAACATCTGTTTCGTTATAAATATCATTCCATGTTTCAGTTTTTAACATTTCTCGCAATTTTTCATAGTTTACCTTAACTTGTCTTTCATGTTGTGTTTTATGATTCATCTCATTGTCAGTTTGTTCAAAGCCGATATTTAAAATAGTCGCGTAGTGGTCTGTTATACTAGCTTCATATACTGCTGATTTAGGTTTGAAATCATCATTGTTCATCTTAACAAATATATGGTCTATACAGGAAGCGCGAGTATTATCAACTCTAGTTGGTACATTTATATATGACTCATAACTAAGTTCATAGTAATTGTCAATGTATGTGTTTACAGGTATGCTATCAGCCAAAATATCTATATTAATGTCTACAAGTATAATGTGATTAGTGACGTTTTTATGGTGATTCAAATGCTCATATAAGTCGACTGTAAAAGTATCAATTGGTATACAATGAGATCTGTATAGTGACGTTATGGAAATGTGTTTAGTGTTAACGACTATTTCTGTATATAATGCTTTGATTCTGCCTATGTTAATTACTGAGTTTTGGTTACATAATTTTTTAGATATATACAAACAGGTTCCATCACATTTGTTAATTTCGCTGTCGACTGAATATAAAACAAAGTTTTCAATGTTAAACGATTGAGGTAAAATGATTTTATGAGTTTCAGTACAAACTATTTTATCTGGACATTTTTTCATTGTTTGAATTAATAAGAGTAGTTCATCAAAGTTTTTACTTAAGCTTCTAATGTTCATTTGAAAAATTACAAGATCGTTGGCTTCAATCAGAAAATCGTTAAGTTGCTGTAAGTTTTCACATTTTTCGGTTTTGTTTTGTTGATTTAAAACATCATCTATATCAAATGACATTAAAAAAAATCAAATTTAAAAGAAAATACAAGTTTAAGAGTAGTCAGTTTGACTGATTACTCTTTTCTTCAAGTATTGAAATGATTCACACTGGTTTTCTTCAAAAGCGTAGTGGGCAAGTTTTTCTCAGTTTTGTACTTTTCATTTGCAAGGAGACAGTTCGCGCAGCGCTTGTTATCTTTATCTTTACAAGTCAGCCCATCGTGGTTGGCCGCGCAGTACTGACATTTGACAGCGTTTATACACTTTTTGCGCTGTGGCCGTAGCCGCAGCACTTGTAACATCGACTCAGGTTAAAATCTTCGTAAATACGACAGCGCTGCCAGCCAATGTAAAGTTTTCCACTCTTCATCGCTGAGTGAAACAGTTTTGGCGCCAATTCTAGATAAATATTACGCGTGTTTTTCTTTCGGTTGCTTTGGACATAAATGACTTTGACATCTTCTCTTTCACAGGTATCGAAGTTTTGGGCAATGATTTCCTCGGCAATGTCCTCTGGATCGAAATCCTCCGTGACATCGACGACTTTCACACGCGGCCTTTTCATAGACAATGTTTTGACGTCACAGTTTAAATTCACAATCTTTTTTATCTCTTTTTCCAAGGTTACATTGTTAGTCTGATTGTTACATTTTATCAAAACCGTGCCATCTTTTGTTTCTCGAACCGTATCAACTGAAATATTCAAGTCACGAATTTTCACCTCTTTTTTGATTTTTCTAATTATGTCACCTTTCGAAGTTTTGCTGTTAGGTTTCACCAGAATTGGTGGAACCTTAGACAAAACTTTCGCATATCACATATCACGAAAGGTCATCGCGCCAAGCTCGTTCACCCCGCACTCCAGATGACGTACTTTTTCTTCAAGCAAGAGATTCGTCTTCTCTTTTTCTTCTAACAAATTTTTCATCAAATCAATTTGGTTGTACAAATGCTTTACGATCGAGGTGTCATCGAGATTGGTAGAACAGCAGACGACGCGCGTTGAATCTACAACGGTAACATTCTTCAGGCGCTCAGTGCATGATTTGTGGAATATCGCACCACAGTTTACACATACACAATACCTCGCTTCTTTAGTCTTACAACAACTAAAATTCGGCATCCTGATGCATATCAGCCGGGCAATCCTGCCGCAGCATCCAGAGAATTGATGTTTTGGCTATCAGATTAAACTATTTAACATTAAGTTAATGGTAATTTGAGATAATTAATGTATTTCAGAAAAGTATCAAATTACACTAGATTTAATTTGGAGAGAAAACAAAACACGTCTGCTCTCCACAATGGCTAGTCAACAACTGATAATGATTTGACATCAACGGAATTATTTATTTCTTTTGGTCGTTGTTTTGTTTTTAATTTCGAACAACCAATTCTATGTTTTCCTTGAATTTTCATTGCGCTAGTGACAAGCAAAAATGCGGTTATTTCACCAATATTTGAATCTTTATGTTTAACACGTTGCCACGCCTTCTCTTCTAATAGTCTATCAGCTAAATGTCGATCTGTTATTGAATTACTTCTTGAATAGGCTATATCGTGTTCTTTGCAAGCTTTATCAAGTGGATTAATACCGGGTTCACCTCGCAATAATCGTTTAGATAATTTACTACCCTATTCGCTAATCCGATAAGGGCAATTATTTATTTGCGGACCAAGCGGATGCGGAAAAACAAACATAATGTTCAGCTTGTTATTCGATCCTGACGGTTTGAGTTTTGCAAACGTCTACGTTTATTCCAAGTCATT
This sequence comes from Agrilus planipennis, assembly GCF_000699045.2. Classification (NCBI taxonomy): domain Eukaryota; kingdom Metazoa; phylum Arthropoda; class Insecta; order Coleoptera; family Buprestidae; genus Agrilus; species Agrilus planipennis. Next base: position 1,431,238 of record NW_020438933.1, read on the forward strand.
GTACCAACCTCAATATGAATTGTTGAAAGTGGTCATGAAAAAGGCTAAAATTATTGGATATTATACATACAGCGACAATGATCCATCGGAAGCTAATGAAAATTCTGTTTTTATTTTCGATGATATTGCATCATCCAAACAGGATAAAATACGGAATCACTTCTGCATGTCTCGACATAAATATATCGACTGTTTCTGCTTATGTCAAACTTATGCATGCATACCGAAACATCTAATCCGCGATAATGCTAATTTCCTCGTTCTGTTTAAACAAGACGATTTAAATTTAAAACATGTATATAATGATCATGTAAATACAGATATGACGTTTGATAAATTTAAAAATATATGCTCTGAATGTTGGAATCATAATAAATATGGCGTATTGGTTATTGTGAAAGATTATGATTTGAATAAAGGTCGGTATCAGTACGGATTTGATAAATACATTACAATCACCCCCTAATTGTCAGTTGCAATCAGTCTGTATTGTAATAAGAAATAATAACAGTAATAATAAAATGTTGAAGTTTAAAGACAAAGTGGTCAAAAAGAGATTCTTAAACGTATCTAAATCCGTAAGACAGAAATATTTAAGTTTAAGATTCGGTCATGAACAGGAAAAAGAGCCCGTTAGACATATGTTACGTCCAGTAATTGAAACTGTTTCTAAAATTGCGAATAAAACGACAAATAATCTCGTTGACATCAAGAAAGAAAAAGAATCGCTAAAGTTGTCTAATAATAATAATAATAATAGGCAACAGAAATTTTCAACGCCATATTTTAAAAGAAAAAAGATAGATATTTATTCAACGTCATACGATCCAAATAAAGGAACATCAACAGTAGAGCTGGAAGAAAGACAAGGGGAAAAAACGAAAAAGAAGAAAATCTTCACCTGCAACAGCAACAGTCCCCACCTACAGAAATGATGATGATGATGATGATGATGATGAATGCAAACAGTGGTGCTGCTGATTTNAAATGCCAGCAAGAACTGCACTCAGCGTTGAAGTCTTTAAACATTTATACCAACAAGAAGGAAGAATTTATATTAGAAAACAGTGAAGAACACCAAATTATTATATTTAGTTGTTTGACAAATTTAAAGCTTTATGTTGATGGTACATTCGACTATTGCACTAAATTTTATTTACAACTATTTACTATACACGGCTTCTGTATCGGACATTACATTCCTTTAGTGTTCTGTTTGTTACCGGATAAAACAACTGAAACTTATAAAAAGTGTTTTGAATTCATAATAAATAAATGTTGCCAATTCCCTTATATTTGAACCGAGTAAAGTAGTAGTGGATTTTGAAATAGCCATATATAACGCAATTTATAGCGTTTGGCCGCAAATAAGGTTAATAGGCTGTAGATTTCACTTATCCCAAGCGTGGTGGCGAAAAATTGAAAACCTTGGACTAACTGCGGAATACAAAAAAAAGGATGAAATAAGAAGATGGTTGGGATATTGCTTTGGACTTTTATTTGTGGACCCTGAAGACGTTGGCGAAGTTTTTGCCTTCAATTTATCTGAAATGAAACCGAACAATGAGAAACTCGAACGTTTCGCTGATTACCTCGTAGAAAATTATATTTCTGAAGATGCAACGTTTCCACCGCAATTGTGGGCATCTAAAAGTGCTAGTGCAGCTCTTACACCTAATACTTGCGAATCATTCCGTTCACAATTGCAAAATTGTTATAATTCGCCCCATACAGAAATGATGATGATGATGATGATGATGATGAATGCAAACAGTGGTGCTGCTGATTTATCGGAATATTTGAATCAGTATCCGCCATTAGCAAGAGGATATATATAGAGGGATTTTTAAAAGATAGTTTAAATGAATTCGACACCAGGTACGGCATTAATTTAAATCATGTAGTTAATAAATTGAGTTTGGGAGATAGTAAATTGGTAATTAATAATGACAGTAACGAAAAAATAAAGAATGTTCTCTTCCGTGGAACACCCGGTTTATTTAAATTTATATTCAAAAGAACACCTAACGGTTACAAAAAACACGACTTAAAAAATTATAAAGAGATATTAAAATTAACAAACGCACATTGACGTAATTTTAACCCAAAAAAACGAATAAGAGCGGGGAGATCTTTTAAATATACCGAAATAATACAGCCATTATTTCGAACTCAATACAAGATTACCAAGATACCTGTCTAGTAAACAAAGAAGTAAAAACAGTGCCAAAGCACTAAAATTAAACATGGTATATAACGAGAAACCTATCAAGTATGTTTATTTTAATGACATTAATGAAATAGTTGACCGACTAAGGTTGCTTTTAGCTTCGGAAGCAGCCGGCAATCATTCTCATACAAATGAAATAGCGTTAATATTTTCTGAATTGAGGGAGGCGGGGTTGATTATTTCAAAAGAACAAATTACCCTACTTTGTATTTTGAGATACAGTAGTATGTTAAAATCAATGCTATAATGAGTTTAAACAAACTCGGTCAGTCAAAATGTTCTACGGATATTGCTGATGGTGGCAGTGGCGGACCAATGTCAGTAAATTTTAACAAAACTATAAGATTCGGTTTCATGTTTACTACAGAAGGTGACCTTGATATGGAAAATAGACGAGTATGTAACGTAAAATCTCCCATTAATCGTAACGATGGGGTAAATAGAAGTTACTTTGATAACAAGTTACAATTTGTTCAAAACAGGATGGATCATGTTATTGCATCTGTACAAACCGGCCCATTTAATGGGTTTTTTGTTAATAATAGTGGTAAATTCGGCCCGAAGAATTTTATCAGGCCCAAAAATAAAATGTAAATTCGGCCCGTTACTGCTCAGGTAATTTTGGTAATTATGTCATTAAGACAGGTAGAAAAAGTAATTAAACCAAAATGTTCATTTCCCAATCGTCAAGTCAGTATCATATTCTACCCTTTACGGTAGCGGTAGGTTGAAAAGGTGGTTGAATTTTGAAATGAAATTTTCTAAACATGTTGTAGCGGTCACGCTACTTACCCTCGAGCCATATTATATTTAAGGAGTTTGTAGTTCGTAGAAATTGTAAATAGAATATTTAACCTTCTGCGTCTTTTTCCCGCCGAATTTATCACAAAACTTCGAAAGCCTTCGACTACCTGCACTTCCAAGGGTAGCGAAGCGGCCGAAGGGTAACAAACAGTTTTCTAGCAAAATGCGTTTTAGCAGAGATAACTTTCTAATTTTTATTACATTCATCCGGTTCTTTTTCGTCGTCTCATACCGGAGGGAAAGAGACGCGCAGGGGGTTAACTTGGTGTATAGTATAGTAATTTAGATGTAAGTTTTTCACTTGGTACTAGACCGTCCATGCGACCAGTTATCGCTCCTGTACATAAACATTCCAAAGACTTTGCCGCCGTTTTATTTTCTTTCATTGAGCTACCGGCCCAGATCATTTTTATTCACGCTGCGCTACGATCCCGAAAAAGGTGACCCCGACGTGATCAGTGCGCGAATAAAAGTGATTATCCGCGTCGGTAATAATTTACGCGCGTGTGTGTGTTAAAGTGCGCAAATTTTCTGGCGGTGACCAAAAATGGCTCAAGACAATTCCCCACAAATAGACCGTGTGTCGGTTCGTCTCCCAGCATTCATGCCCGCAGAGCCTGAACTTTGGTTCGCGATAGTGGAGAGAAATTTCGAAGTTAGTGGAGTTTCAGCCGAAACCACAAAATTCGGTTATATCCTGAGCGCCCTTGATCCGAAACACGTAATAGAAGTTAAGGATATCGCATTGTCTCCACCATCCCACGAACCCTATAAAAAATTGAAGGAAGAGCTTATAAAGAGGCTCAGCTCCTCGCAGGAGGAACGGACGCGACGGCTTTTGGAGCACGAGGCGATCGGGGACCGCAAGCCCTCGCAGTTTTTGAGGCACTTGCGGGATCTCGGCGGGTCAGCCGTATCAGAAAGTGTGGTGCGGACACTATGGCTAGGCCGTTTACCATCTTCGTTGCAGGCCATCCTAGCCACCCAAAAAAACAGCAGTCTGGACCAAGTCGCTGATCTTGCAGACGCCGTACACGAGGCGACGAAAATTACAACGCCCTGTATTGCGGAGACCCAAAGCCCATCCCTGGAGGCCCAAGTGCAGATTCAGTTAGCACAGCTTACGCTGCACTTGCGGGAGGAATTAGCCAGCATACGGCAGGAAGTGAGTGCTATTCGGGACAACAGACCGCCGGAATCCCATCGCCCGCGGTCTCGTTCGACTAGCCGCCGTCGCTCGCGGTCGCGCGAACCACCAGCTTCTGGAGTGTGCTGGTATCATTGGCAGTTTGGCAACAGGGCAAACAAATGCAAACATCCCTGCAATTTCGCGGGAAACGCAACAAACGGGCACTGATGGCGGCAAGTGACCCGGATTTTAAAACGCGCCGTCTGTTTGTCACCGATCGCGAGACAAAGACTGATTTTTTAGTGGACACTGGTGCGGACCTGTGTGTGTACCCCCGGACATTAATTCGTGGGCCACTCAAAAGGTCGTCGTACGAACTAGCGGCCGCAAACGGTTCGATCATCGTGACTTACGGCACCACAACCCTTTCTCTCAACCTAGGACTGCGTCGTTCGTTTCCTTGGAAGTTCGTTATCGCGGATATCTCCAAGCCCATAATCGGTGCGGACTTTTTGGCTCATTACGGGTTACTGGTAGATATCAAACGTGGCCAGTTGATAGACCAGGAAACGAACCTCTCATCCCGTGGTCGGGTGTGCGTGACAAGTGTAGCGGCGGTTAAAGTGATTAACGGGCATTCACCTTATCATGACCTGTTAGCCAAATATCCCGAGATAACACGTCCCGATGNTCAGAGACATATTAGAGGCAGAAACAGGAGTTAGGAGGGGTAGAGGTAGACCTAGATTAGATTACTCTTCGCAAATAGTTAAGGATGTGGGCTGTTCTAGTTTTAGGGAAATGCGAAGTTTAGCTCAGGATAGGAAAGAGTGGAAGTACGTGTCCAACCAGTCTAAGGACTGATGACCTTATGATGATGATGAACCAAGTAATATCTTTAATCTATAGTTAGTTGCTCATTGTCTTTTACTAGTTAATCACTGTTATTTTAAATACTGTCAAGTGTGTATCAGATAAAATGGAAAATTGCAGTAGTGTACAAACTATTTCACCAGAACGAGGAAGAAAAATTCTAGTTTTGGATAATTATACGTACAATTTTCGGAAATATTCTACCCTTTACGGTAGGGGTAGGTTGAAAGTGTTTATTGGTTGTATTTTGGAATGAAATTTTCTAAACAAGTAATATCTTTCTAATCTATAGTTAGTTGCTCATTGTCTTTTACTTGTTAATCACTGTTATTTTAAATGCTGTCAAGTGTGTATCAGATAAAATGGAAAATTGCAGTAGTGTACAAATTATTTCATCAGAACGAGGAAGAAAAATTCTAGTTTTGGATAATTTTACGTACAATTTTCGGAAATATTCAAAAAGTGGTGAAAAAATGTGGAGATGCAGAAAAGCAAACTGTTCGGCAAATATTTATACAGTAGGTGTAGAAAATATAATTTCTAAAAGCCACCTAACACATAATCATTCCAATTACGAAAACAGTGCCATTCAGCACAAAATTGGGTCCAATTCGGCAAAAGAAAAGCAGTTGATGATATTTCTTCGTAACCGTGTAAAGTTTTACGAAGTGTATTGGTAAATGAAGATTCTACTTTACTTAATTTATCACATATTAAAAGAAATATTTACAATACAAGAAGAAAACTAAATGCCAGCAAGAACTGCACTCAGCGTTGAAGTCTTTAAACATTTATACCAACAAGAAGGAAGAATTTATATTAGAAAACAGTGAAGAACACCAAATTATTATATTTAGTTGTTTGACAAATTTAAAGCTTTATGTTGATGGTACATTCGAATATTTTTATTTACAATTATTTACTATACACGGCTTCTGTAACTGACATTACATTCCTTTAGTGTTCTGTTTGTTACCGGATAAAACAACTGAAACTTATAAAAAGTGTTTTGAATTCATAATAAATAAGTGCTGCAAAATTCCCTTATATTTCAACCAAGTGAAGTAGTTAATATACTTAAACGTGTAAATAAAAGAAATTTCTGTTTTCGATAAAGTATTGTTTTATTTTGTTCTAATATAACCATTACTTTTATAACCAATGCTTAAAGCAGTATGTAGGTATAGTATAAGGACAAATAATTGAACTGATGGGAAGAACCATAAATAAAAATCCTACCAAACACATAAAAACTCATTATTATTGTTTCGGCAATAAATATTTCTACTGGGCCCAATTTACATGTTGTATATTAGTTCGATTTGTTCATGCGGCCCGAATTTACATTTTGACTTAATTACTTTTTCTACCTGTTTTAATGACCGGGGCGAATGTGTCTATGCCCAAATAGTAGAAAAGAAATAATAAATTAATTTCCTCTCGATACAGAAATAATAATTGTTTTTCATGTTCAAAATAATGAAACAAAGGTAAATGCAGTATTATTAGATAGTAATATAAATAAAATTAGAAACTCTTGATAAGTATTAGTCATCTACCCCACCCCATTATTTGTAGTCTCATTAGTTGTTTGTTACGAGTTTCGAAGTTACCATCAACAAAGACCAATATGTAATTATCCTTTTCTTTATACAAGCAAGTAACAATAATTCCTGTGCAACTTTGTCAATACGTGAGTGACTTATTAGTGTTCATGTAGAGTAACGTCTCTGCTAATAGACAATCATCAAGTTTATTTGTTGCTCAAAACTCGAAGTCTTGGTAAACTTCTATTTTGAAGCTTTCCCCAAGCCTACTTCGTAACATTGGCGCAGTTAGTAGGATCTTCATCAATAAGAAGATCCGTAAGAATCAAAGTCATGACCCAAAAGAAACGGAGTGCTGAAAGTCATCATAAAAGACAACGTCTACTATCTAATCCAAGAAGATACTCCGCGAAGCTGCATCAGGTATCCTCTCAAATCATCCCGACGAGTCTTAAAAAACGTCGAAACATAAGAATATTTCAGTACATAATCTTCAGCAATTATAAAATATGAATTTTAATTTATCTATTTGTCGCAACTATTTCCTATACCTTTCAAAATTGAGCAATCAGAAAATTATTTAGAAGAACAAATCTCTCCCATACGAGTTCTGATTTATTCTCAAGCGACGATGTGACCACTCCATCGACTGTAGACTTAGACAATGTGGTCTTTAAATTAATGTTAGACGCCATTCCGAAAGTTGACGAAGGTTATAACACGATTAAATATTCTTTATTTACACAAACTGTTCTAAAGAGAATTGATCATAATAGAAATACAAAAATTAAAAGGAGAAAACCGTAAAAAAGTTTCTAACATATTCGATCAATTAGCTGTTTTATGTTTTATGAAAACACTTCAGCCAAAGATTAGCNTCGAAATCGCGATCCGCGTCTGGCAGTTTCGACAGAATACAGACCACTTCGAATTACTTTTTTCGATTAAGCTAACGTGCCTATCACGTTGAGGTTGGCTACGCCGGGATTCGTTTTCAGCAAGTAGATATCCACACAAGTGGACCTTGTTGGAGCATACGTAATCCTTAAATGTAGCGTCGTGCTACAGATGGCGCTTACTGCCCCATTTATAGTATTTTCCGAAATATCTAATGTTAATAAAGTGTTGAAAAAATTTAAAGAGAAAAATTGGTTATTGAAACATTTAACGCCTGAAGAGATAGCGGATCTACCAAGACAGTATCTATTGGATCATATTAATCACCTGGACCGTTATTATGCGTGGGTCAAATTGCCGAAGGATTTAAGGGACGACGAAAAATTCACACAAGAATACTGTTTCGAGCATTACAATAGGGGCTCAGAGCATATTGACAGACCTGTCCCACAGAGAAAATATTGGACAGATTGTTGTATAAATACATTTCGAAAAATGAGAAAACAATAAGCAACAACGATAGAACCGACCGCAACTGCAGCAGCGCCAGCGATAGATGAAGCATACAGTTCCAATTAACCAACGTCATAATGTTCCCAAAAGAAAACAACGTAAAACGCAGTGTGGTTCGTGAAATTCCTCGACCTGCTAGAAAAACTTTTCAACGTTGACGTGTAATAATTAAAGGTTTACTTGACCTGTATCAAAGTGATCTAATTGATATGCAAGATTATGCAAAAGAAAATGATAATTACACATTTATTTTGATTGTTATAGATTGTATATAATAGTGTCATAAGCAATGTATTTTATCCTTCAAACTTTCGATGCCTTTCCACAAAATTTAATAACTGGCCATAATAAAGAGTATTATAATCGTCATCATTATAGTAGTTATTCAGTAAAAAGGGCATCCGTTGAGCGTGTAATTAGAATTATCAAAACTAAATTATTTAAAGCACTTCACTATAGAGGTTCATATGGGTGGATAGACGTAAATGATGACATTGTCAATGAATGCAATGGTACCGTACAATAAATTTAACAAATAATAAATATGATACATGTATATATATAAGATGGCGAGCTCCTCGGATGGGGGGCCCCCTGTAGAAGAAGTATATTATAGTTGCAACCCAAAATAATAAAAAAGTAGTAGCATCATTAACATGTCTATTGTGAGGAAAAGTGTATCATAGAAGCTGTGCACAAATAATAACGTATATACACCTGGAAAACTCTTTCATAATCTGCTGTGATTCAAATCTAACCTTAAATATTGATGGGAAAAGCAAGCAAGATATTGGAGAAGAATGTAAAATTAAACAGCTCACAAATAAACTTGCTGAATATATGGATGCATATGAATAATAATTAGAGGTAGAAAATAAAAGCTTGAAGGTGATTAATACAAGTAAATCAAGTACAAACACAAGTAAAAATATTGACACATCTGATAGAAATAAAAGTAAACACGAACAAGAGAATGCTTTACTCCAGTAGAAAATAAGTAAATTGGAAGCTGAAAAAGATATCCTGATAGAGAAATATGATGACCTGAAAAAGATGAATAGTAATAGAGAAGATAAATGTAATAAGTGCAATAGGTGCGAACAAGAAAAAACTACTTTGAACAGAAGTAGAAGAATCTTTGGATAGATTATCAACGAAACATGAAGACATAAAAGAGTTGAATCTACAAATTGAAGATAAATGTAATACGCTGAAATAATTGAATGCTGAACTGAAGGAAAATAATCAACTATTGAGAATCATCTACAACACAGCTAATCAAGGTAATCAAACTAATCAAACTACATCCTATGCAAACAGTATTGGACAAAAAACTAGAAACAGTACTACAGTTCCAAGCATAGTAATTAAACCGAAAAATAGCAATAAGCTACGAGAAATTGTTGACAAAACAAAGGAAACAATTAGGAATGAAACTAATGCTCAAATAGAAAAACTGATTGTGGCTAAGGATAAAATTGTTGTGAAATGCAATAACATAAATGATATAGAAACAGTGAAAAACATTATTAAAAAGAGTGAAACAGATGAATCTCAAGTAGTAATGGAAAAACTGAATCTACCAAGAATTCACATATTTGGTATTGATGAAAATACATCCAAAGAATATCTCACTGATCTGGAGCAAGACATAAAGGAAAGAAATATGTTTGTTGAAAACACTGACAAAATTAATATAGTTATTAATACAATCAGATGCTGTCCAACATGAATCTGTAACCGATAGTGTATCAACTATGAATAAGAATTTAGCATCTAAAAGTAGTCTTATTATGCTTGTAAATATAAGAAGTTTGGAAGCTAATCGTGGCAAACTAGAAATTCTTATTCGTAGATTAAAAAAAACATAATTTGTACTGAATCATGGAATCTCCATGAAAAATGGAATTATAATTTAGCTGGTTATAAGATGTATTACAATAATAGCAAACTAAATAAATCTGATGGGAGGAGTGGTATTTGCTAGCCTGGAGATAAATTCAACTACGGAAATAATGGCAGAAATCTTGAAATGGCCTCAATATATAGATCCCATTCTTTACCGATACCTGAGTTTATATTGGGTTTTAAACATTTTTTGAATGACAGTAAGGATATTGAAAATAAATTAATAGCTGGTGATTTTAATATAGACATTAATAAAAATGAAATATTGAATCAGGAATTTTTAAATATACTATTGAAGAAAGGATTTAGAACAGGTTTCGTAAGTATCACTATCAATAGATAATAAGAACACCAACGCAGAAGAAGGATCTAGAATTGATAATATTTTTATCAAAGCAGACAATCTATACACAAAAACATATAAAATATCACAGTTATTTACAGATCATTACTCATTATTTATAGAGTTTGACAAGCTTTATAACTCAAAGAAAAAACTTA